>NC_091300.1:42660531-42690531 GCF_038502225.1 Cherax quadricarinatus
TGTGACTGTCTTGGGCAGCTGGGCTGTTCTCCTGTACCTCAACCAGCTGGTGGTCATTATACACGCGTGTACCATGTTCATTATCTGCCAGGTTAATGATGGTTAGTAGCGGCTATTGGAGCACTGGTTAATGGTGGTTAATGGCTCATTTTCTAGTGGCGGTTAGTGGAGCAATGGTAAGTGGTGGTTAGTGGTTCTTTTGCAAGTGGGGCACTGGTTAATGTAACACTGGTTAGTGATTAATGGAACACTGGTTAGTGGTTAATGGAACACTGGTTAGTGGTTAATGTAACACTGGTTAGTGGTTAATGGAACACTGGTTAGTGGTTAATGGAACAATGGTTAGTGGTTAATGGAACACTGGTTAGTGGTTAATGGAACACTGGTTAGTGGTTAATGGAACACTGGTTAATAGCCAATGGAACGCTGGTTAGCGGTCAATGGAACAATGGTTAATAGTCAATGGAACGCTGGTTAGTGGTTAATGGAACACTGGTTAGTGGTTAATGGAGCACTAGTTAGTGGTTAATGGAGCACTGGGTAGTGGTTAATGGAACACTGGGTAGTTGTTAATGGAACACTGGTTAGTGGTTAATAGAACACTAGTTAGTGGTTAATGGAACACTGGGTAGTGGTTAATGGAGCTCTAGATAGTGGTTAATAGAACACTGGTTAGTGGGTAATGGAACACTGGTTAATGGTTAATGGAGCACTAGTTAGTGGTTAATGGAGCACTAGTTAGTGGCTAATGGAGCACTAGTTAGTGGTTAATGGAACACTAATTAGTAGTTAATGGAGTATTAGTGATTATTGGAACTCTGGTTAGTGGTTAATGGAGCACTAGTGGTTAGTAGAACACTGGTTAGTGGTTAATGGAGCATTAGTTAGCGGTTAATGGAGCACTAGTTAGTGATTAATGGAACACTGGTTAGTGGTTAACAGAGCGCTAGTTAGTGGTTAATGGAACACTGGTTAGTGATTAATGGAGCACTAGTGGTTAATGGAGCACTGGTTAGTGGTTAATGGAGTACTAGTTAGTGGTTAATGACTTGCTATTGGAACACTGGTTAGAAGTGGCTAGTTTCTCACTGGCTAGTGGTGGTTAGTGGAGCACGGGTTAGTAGTGGTTAACGGTGAACTTATTAGTTATAGTCTAGCACTTGTTAGTGGTGATTAGTGGAGCAGTGGTTAGTGATGGTTAGAGGAACACGGGCTAGTAATGTGTAGTTGAGCAATGGTTATTTTTTATGGGAGTACCAGTTAGTGGTTAGTGACTCACTGGCTAATGGTGGTTAGTGGAGCACTGGTTAATGGTGGTTACTGGAGGTTAAAGGCACACAAGTTAGGGAACACAGATACGAGCAAAGCTATCAGATGCAGTATACAATTAAGTGACAAATACGCTTGGAATACCTGGGAGGAATCTATAACAAAGTTCTCTGTACCAGTTACCATATATAACATTACTAGCTTGCCTAAATGGTAAAGATGCTTTCTGCCGAATAAACAGTGCTTTTTTTTTGCCATTAATCTCAATCGTAACGAAAGAAAATATATTTTATTAACTTTAAGAGATATTAAATAAATTTAAAGTAACTTATGATATATATATATATATATATATATATATATATATATATATATATATATATATATATATATATATATATATATACAGTGGACCCTCGAGTTTTGGCAGCCTCGACTTTCATGAAATTCTACCTTCGGCGAGTTTTTTTGGAAAAATTTGGCCTCGAGTTTCGTGAAAAAACTCTTGTTTCGGCGACCGTCCGGTACCCGTCCACCCGTCACGGCACACACAAAGCCAGTCTCCCACGCCATTCACGCTCAGTGTGCCATTGTTTACCAACATGTGACCATCACCCCGCGGGTTCATACGTAATAATCCATTGTTTTTGTGATTACAACTGCTAAATAAGTCACCATGAGCCCAAGGAAAGCTAGTGCAAACCCTTTGGTAAAGAAAGTGAGGAACACGATCGAATTCAAGAAGGAAATCATTGAAAAATATGAGAGTGGAGTGCGTGTTACAGAGCTTGCCAGGATGTTTGGCAAGCCCCATTCAACCATCACTTCGATCATGGCGAAAGGAAAGGAAATAAAGTGTGATGTTGTTGCAAAAGGGGTGGATATGCTAACAAAAAGGAGATCACAAATCCTCGAAGAAGTGGAGAGGTTATTGTTGGTGTGGATTACCGAAAAACAGTTAGCAGGAGATAGTGTTACGCAGTCGATAATATGTGAAAAGGCAAGGCAGTTGCATGACGATCTCGTAAAGAACATGCCTGCAACAAGTGGTGATGCTTGTGATTTTAAGGCCAGCAAAGGTTGGTTTCAGAGATTTAAGAAGCGTAGTGGCATTCACAGTGTGATAAGGCATGGTGAGGCTGCCAGTTCTGACAAAAAAGCAGCTGAGAAGTTTGTACAGGAGTTTAAGGAGTGCGTAGACACTGGAGAATTCAAACCTTAGCAAGTGTTTAATTGTGATGAAACAGGCCTCTTCTGGAAGAAAATGCCAAAGAGGACCTACATCACGCAGAAGGAAGCGGCACTCCCAGGACACAAGCCAATGAAAGACAGGCTTACTCTCATGTTTTGTAGTAATGCTAGTGAGGATTTTAAAGTGAAGCCTTTACTGGTGTATCACTCTGAAAATCCCAGTGTTCAAGAAATACAGTGTCGCCAAGAGTAACTTGTGTGTGATGTGGAAGGCTAACAGTAAGGCATGGGTCACAAGGGGAATTTTCCTAGACTGGTTTAATGAAGTGTTTGGCCCCAGTGTGAAGAAATACCTCCTGGAAAATAAATTGCCACTCAAGTGCCTCCTGGTAATGGACAATGCTCCTGCTCATCCTCCAGACTTGGAAGAGCAAATAGTGGAGGAGTTTAGTTTCATCACGGTGAGGTTCTTGCCTCCTAATACCACTCCTCTCCTCCAGCCCATGGACCAGCAGGTCATTTCAAACTTCAAAAAACTCTACACCAAAGCAGTGTTTCAGAAGTGCTTTGAAGTGACCTCAGACACTGAACTGACCCTAAGAGAGTTCTGGAAAGATCACTTTAATATCCTCCATTGCATAAACCTTATAGTTAAGTCTTGGGAGGGAGTGGCTTCCAGGACTTTGAACTCTGCTTGGAGAAATTTGTGGCCAGATTGTGTACAAGAGAGGGATTTTGAAGGGTTTGTGGCTGACCCTAAGGAACCTATGCCAGTTGTGGAAACTATTGTGGCATTGGGGATGTCCCTGGGGTTGGAGGTGAGTGGTGAGGATGTGAAAGAGTTGGTGGAGGACCACAGGGAAGAGCTAACCACTGAAGAGCTGCAAGAGCTTCATCTGTAACAGTAACAGATCACAGCTCAGGAAACTGCTGCAGAGGAGGAGGAAGAGAGATGGAAGAAGGTGCCTTCTTCAAAGATTAAGGACATTTGTGGAAAGTGGACTGAAGTGCAAACATTTATGGATGAACTTCACCCTAACAAAGCTATTGCAGGCCGTATTGGCAACATGTAAAATGACAGTGTGTCCCACTTCAGGGAAATCTTAAAGAAAAGTGAGAAACTGACCTCTCTGGACAGATATTTTGTACGACAGGGGTCCAGTAACTCTCAAGCTGGTCCCAGTGGCATTAAAAGAAGAAGGGAAGTAACTCCAGATATGGACTTTATACCTGAAGTCCTAATGGAAGGAGATTCTCCTTCCAAAAAATAGTGTACACCTTCCTCCTATCCCCTCCTCCCGTCTTCCATCCACACAGAAGTCTTCAGTAAAGGTAAGTGTAATGTTATTATTATTTATTTTAAATGCATGTACTTGATTTCTGATTGTTTTCATTATGTAAATCTTTATTTAATTTGAAAAAAAAAAAATTTTATTTTAATTTTTTTGGGTGTCTGGAACGGATTAATTTTATTTCCATTATTTCTTATGGGGAAAATGATTTCGAGTTTCGTGAATTTCGACCTTCGGCAGGCTCTCTGGAACGGATTAATCACGAAACTTGGGGGTCCACTGTATATATACAGTGGACCCTCGACCAGCGATGGCATCGATTAACGATAAATCTGACTAGCGATACATTTTATCGCAAAAATTTTGCCTCGATTAGTGCTAAAAAACTCGACCAACACTATTCGTTCCGTCTGAGACGCGTCCACTTCTGGCCAGTGTTTACAAGCCAGCCAGCCACCGCGGTCGCTTCCAAGCATACAATCGGAAAATTTCATATTATCACAGCCTTTTTAGTGATTGCACCTGCAAAATAAGTCACCATGGGCCCCAAGAAAGCTTCTAGTGCCAACCCTACAGCAAAAAGGGTGAGAATTACTATGGATATGAAGAAAGAGATCATTGCTAAGTATGAAAGTGGAGTGCATGTCTCCGAGCTGGCCAGGCTGTACACAAAACCCCAATCAACCATTGCTACTATTGTGGCCAAGAAAACGGCAATCAAGGAAGCTGTTCTTGCCAAAGGTGCAACTATGTTTTCGAAACTGAGATCGCAAGTGATAGAAGATGTTGAGAGACTGTTATTGGTATGGATAAGTGAAAAACAGATAGCAGGAGATAGCATCTCTCAAGCGATCATATGTGAAAAGGCTAGGAAGTTGCATGACGATTTAATTAGAAAAATGCCAGCAACTAGTGGTGATGTGAGTGAATTTAAGGCCAGCAAAGGTTGGTTTGAGAGATTTAAGAATCGTAGTGGCATACATAGTGTGATAAGGCATGGTGAGGCTGCCAGTTTGGACCAAAAAGCAGCTGAAAAATATGTGCAGGAATTCAAGGAGTACATAGACAGTGAAGGACTGAAACCTGAACAAGTGTTTAATGGTGACACTGACAATGTTATGAAACGCTTTAGGAATGTCATAAAGGAACGGGAGGTACAGGCCTCTATGGGCAGATATGTTGTGCGACAGAGGTCCAGTGACTCTCAAGCTGGTCCTAGTGGCATTAAAAGAAGAAGGGAAGTAACCCCGAAAAAGGACTTGCCACCTCAAGTCCTAATGGAAGGGGATTCCCCTTCTAAACACTAAGACCATCAACACACTCCCCTCTTCCCATCCCATCAATCATCACCAGATCTTCAATAAAGGTAAGTGTCATGTAACTGTGCATGTCTTCTTCAGTTTGTGTGTATTAAAATTAATATTTCATGTGTTAAAATTTCTTTTTCAATACTTTTGGGTGTCTTGCACGGATTAATTTGATTTCCATTATTTCTTATGGGGAAAATTAATTTGACTAACGATTATTCTGACTAACGATGAGCTCTCAGGAACGGATTAATAGCGTTAGTCGAGGGTCCACTGCATATATATGTGTGTGTGTGTGTGTGTGTGTGTGTGTGTGTGTGTGTACTCACCTAGTTGTACTCACCTAGTTGAGGTTGCAGGGGTCGAGTCCAAGCTCCTGGCCCCGTCTCTTCACTGGTTGCTACTAGGTCACTCTCCCTGAACTGTGAGCTTTATCATACCTCTGCTTAAAGCTATGTATGGATCCTGCCTCCACTACATCACTTCCCAAACTATTCCACTTCCTGACTACTCTGTGGCTGAAGAAATACTTCCTAACATCCCTGTGATTCATCTGTGTCTTCAACTTTCAACTGTGTCCCATTGTTGCTGTGTCCCAACTCTAGAACATCCTGTCTTTGTCCACCTTGTCAATTCCTCTCAGTATTTTGTATGTCGTTATCATGTCCCCCCTAACTCTCCTGTCCTCCAGTGTCGTCAGGTTGATTTCCCTTAACCTCTCCTTGTAGGACATACCTCTTAGCTCTGGAACTAGTCTTCTTGCAAACCTTTGCACTTTCTCTAGTTTCTTTACATGCTTGGCTAGGTGTGGGTTCCAAACTGGTGCCGCATACTCCAATATGGGCCTAACGTACACGGTGTACAAGGTCCTGAGTGATTCCTTATTAAGATATCGGAATGTTGTTCTGAGGTTTGCTAGGTGCCCATATGCTGCAGCAGTTATTTGGTTGATGTGCGCTTCAGGAGATGTGACTGGTGTTATACTCACCCCAAGATCTTTTTCTTTGAATGAGGTTTGTAGTCTCTGGCCCCATAGAGTGTACTCCGTCTGCGGTCTTCTTTGCCCTTCCTCAATCTTCATGACTGTGCACTTGGTGGGGTTGAACTCCAGGAGCCAATTGCTGGACCAGGTCTGCAGCCTGTCCAGATCCCTTTGTAGTTCTGCCTGGTCTTCGATCGAATGAATTCTTCTAATCAGCTTCATGTCATCTGCAAACAGGGACACTTCGGAGTCTGTTCCTTCCGTCATGTCGTTCACAAATACCAGAAACAGCACTGGTCCTAGGACTGACCCCTGTGGGACCCCGCTGGTAACAGGCGCCCACTCTGACACCTCGCCACGTACCGTGACTCGCTGCTGTCTCCCTGACAAGTATTCCCTGATCCATTGTAGTGCTTTCCCTGTTATCCCTGCTTGGTCCTCCAGTTTTTGCACTAATCTCTTGTGTGGAACTGTGTCAAACGCCTTCTTGCAGTCCAAGAAAATGCAATTCACCCACCCCTCTCTCTCTTGTCTTACTGCTGTCACCATGTCATAGAACTCCAGTAGGTCTGTGACACAGGATTTTCCATCCCTGAAACCATGTTGGCTGCTGTTGATGAGATCAT
Organism: Cherax quadricarinatus; assembly: GCF_038502225.1. Lineage (NCBI taxonomy): Eukaryota > Metazoa > Arthropoda > Malacostraca > Decapoda > Parastacidae > Cherax > Cherax quadricarinatus. Next base: position 42,667,199 of record NC_091300.1, read on the forward strand.
TCCTTTCTAGGTGTTCCACCACTCTTCTCCTGATAATCTTCTCCATGACTTTGCATACTATACATGTCATTGACACTGGTCTGTAGTTTAGTGTGTGTGTGTGTGTGTGTGTGTGTGTGTGTATGTGTGTGTGTACTCACCTACTCACCTAGTTGAGGTTGCAGGGGTCGAGTCCAAGCTCCTGGCCCCGCCTCTTCACTGGTCGCTACTAGGTCACTCTCCCTGAACCATGAGCTTTATCGTACCTCTGCTTAAAGCTATGTATGGATCCTGCCTCCACTACCTCGCTTCCCAAACTATTCCACTTCCTGACTACTCTGTGGCTGAAGAAATACTTCCTAACATCCCTTTGTGTGTGTGTGTGTGTGTGTGTGTGTATGTGTGTGTACTCACCTATTTGTACTCACCTATTTGTGGTTGCAGGGGTCGAGTCCTAGCTCCTGGCCCCGCCTCTTCACCGGTTGCTACTAAGCCCTCTCTCTCCCCGCTCCATGAGCTTTATCAAACCTCGTCTTAAAACTGTGTATGGTTCCTGCCTCCACTACGTCATTTTCTAGGCTATTCCACTGCCTTACAACTCTATGACTGAAGAAATACTTCCTACTATCTCTCTGACTCATTTGTGTCTTCAACTTCCAATTGTGGCCTCTTGTTTCTGTGTCCCCTCCCTGGAACATCCTGTCTTTGTCCACCTTGTCTATTCCACGCAGTATTTTATATGTCGTTATCATGTCTCCCCTGACCCTCCTGTCCTCCAGTGTCGTCAGGCCGATTTCCCTTAATCTTTCTTCATAGGACATTCCCCTTAGCTCTGGAACTAACCTTGTCGCAAACCTTTGTACTTTCTCTAGTTTCTTGACGTGCTTTATCAAGTGCGGGTTCCAAACAGGTGCTGCATACTCCAGTATGGGCCTGACATACACGGTGTACAGTGCCTTGAATGATTCCTTACTAAGGTATCGGAATACTGTTCTCAGGTTTGACAGGCGCCCATATGCTGCAGCAGTTATCTGATTGATGTGTGCTTCCGGAGACATGCTCGGTGTTATACTCACCCCAAGATCTTTCTCCTTGAGTGAGGTTTGCAGTCTTTGGCCACCTAGCCTATACTCTGTCTGTGGTCTTCTGTGCCCTTCCCCTATCTTCATGACTTTGCATTTGGCAGGATTAAATTCGAGAAGCCATTTGCTGGACCAGGTGTCCAGTCTGTCCAGGTCTCTTTGAAGTCCTGCCTGGTCCTCATCAGATTTAATTCTCCTCATTAACTTCACATCATCTGCAAACAGGGACACTTCTGAGTCTAACCCTTCCGTCATGTCGTTCACATATACCAAAAATAGCACTGGTCCTAGGACCGACCCCTGTGGGACCCCGCTCGTCACAGGTGCCCATGTGATACATCATTACGTACCATGACTCGTTGTTGCCTCCCTGTCAGGTATTCTCTGATCCATTGCAGTGCCCTTCCTGTTATATGCGCCTGATGCTCTAGCTTCTGCACTAATCTCTTGTGAGGAACTGTGTCAAAGGCCTTCTTGCAGTCCAAGAAGATGCAATCAACCCACCCCTCTCTCTCTTGTCTTACTTCTGTTATTTTATCATAAAACTCCAGAAGGTTTGTGACACAGGATTTGCCTTCCGTGAATCCGTGCTGGTTGGCATTTATACTCCTGTTCCGTTCCAGGTGCTCCACCACTCTCCTCCTGATAATCTTCTCCATAATTTTGCATACTATACACTTCAATGACACAGGTCTATAGTTTAGTGCCTCTTTTCTGTCTCCTTTTTTAAAAATGGGAACTACATTTGCCGTCTTCCATACCTCAGGTAGTTGCCCAGTTTCCAGGGATGTGTTGAAGATTGTGGTAAGTGGCACGCACAACATATCTGCTCCCTCTCTAAGGACCCATGGGGAGATGTTGTCCGGTCCCATTGCCTTTGAGGTATCGATGTCCCTTAGCAGTTTCTTCACCTCCTCCTCATCTGTATGTATGTCATCCAACACTTGTTGGTGTATTCCTTGCTGGTGTCCCCATCTGGTCTGTCCCCCCAGAGTCCTTCCTGTCTCTACTGTAAATACTTCCTTAAATCTCGTGTTGAGCTCCTCACATACCTCTTGATCGTTTCTTGTGAGTTCTCCACCTTCTTTTCTCAACCTTATCACCTGGTCCTTGACTGTTGACTTCCTCCTAATGTGGCTATACAGCAGTTTCGGGTCAGATTTGACTTTCGATGCTATGTCGTTTTCATACTGTCGCTGGGCCTCCCTCCTTATCTGTGCATACTCGTTTCTGGCTCTTGTACTAATCTCCTTGTTTTCCTGGGTCCTATGCCTCCTGTACCTTTTCCATCCTCTGTTGCACTTAGTTTTTGCCTCCCTACACCTTCGGGTAAACCAAGGACTCGTTTTGGTCTTCCTATTATTTCTGTTTCCCTTGGGAACAAAACTTTCCTCTGCCTCCTTGCACTTTGTTGCCACATATTCCATCATCTCGTTTACTGATTTTCCTACCATTTCTCTGTCCCACTGAACCTCCTGCAGGAAGTTTCTCATACCTGTGTAGTCCCCCATTTTATAGTTTGGCCTGTCCCCTTCAGCTCCTGTTACCTTCTCCACTTATAACTCTACTATATAGTCAAAACTCAGAACCACATGATCGCTAGCTCCAAGGGGCCTCTCGTAAGTGATATCCTCAATGTCTGAACTGCTCAGGGTGAACACAAGATCCAGTCTTGCTGGCTCATCCTCCCCTCTCTCTCTGGTTGTGTCCCTGACATGTTGATGCATGAGGTTTTCAAGTACCACATCCATCATCTTGGCTCTCCATGTTTCGGGACCCCCATGTGGCTCCAGGTTTTCCCAGTCGATCTCCCTGTGGTTGAAATCGCCCATTACCAGTAACTTTGCTCTGCTCGAGTGAGCTCTTCTTGCCACCTCAGCCAGTGTGTCCACCATCACCCTGTTGTTTTCTTCGTACTCCTCTCTTGGCCTCCTGCAGTTCTGTGGTGGGTTATACATCACTCCAATGACTACTTTATGTTCTCCGGACTGAATTGTACCTACAATGTAGTTTCTTTCTCCAATCATGTCCATGCCTTCCATTTCCTCAAATCCCCATCGGTGTTTTATGAGCAGTGCAACCCCTCCTCCCCCTCTACTCCTTCTATCTTTCCTCAGGATCTGGTATCCTGTTGGGAAGATTGTGTCTGTTATTGTCTCAGCGAGTTTTGTTTCTGTGACTGCTATGATGTCTGGGGATTTTTCACTGATTCTTTCATTCCACTCCTCATGTTTATTCGTTATTCCATCCGCGTTTGTGTACCAAACCTTTAGTTTCTTTTCTATCGTTGTGGTCATGCAAGAATATTGGGGTTGGGGGAGCGAGAACCTTGGTGGGGGCCTATATGGGGCTGTGGTGTAGGTGGGGTTTGTGTTGATGGGGGTGGGGTCAGAATGCCCATAAGGGACAGCTGTTGGGGTGAGTTTTGTGATATGGGGGTTGGTGGCAGAGGGAACAGTGAGTGGGTTGTAGTATAGGTTGCTCAGTTGCGTTGGGAATGTCGCGGGTGGAGTCTTTTGGTGGGAGATTCTGTGGGGTGTGTTTGCCCTTCCTCCTGTGTCTGGGTCCTGCTCATTTTCATTGCTTCTCGTTCCTCCTTGCGTCTTTGTACCCTCTCTTTCAGTGTAGTCCTTTCTTCTTGTGTTCTGTCGCGGTCGAGGTATACTCTCTGGTACCCCTCTTTGTCCCTCAGTCTTGCTTTCTCTTGCAGAATCCTGGTTCGAACTGATTCTTCCTTGAAAGTTACTCTGACAGGCCGTATCCTTCCACTCGCAAACCACCCTATTCTCTGAAAATTTGTCACCTGGGTCATATTGCCCTCCCCTATTGTTTTCATGATGCCTTCAATCATTTTATTCTCCTCCTGTTTTATTTCTTCAAAGTTGGCCCCCTTGGCTTCTTGGAGCCCGTACACAAAAACTGACCTCGCCCTTTCCTCCTCCCACTGAGTCTCCATCTGCATCCTCTGAGGCATTTTATTTCTTTCCATTGATATGTTCTTGCCTTCAGTCCCTGTCATATCTGAAACTTCTATTCTCAGTGAACTGTCTTTCCTGACCAGCTGTCCCTTGCTACTGCAGTTGGCTGTTAGAATCTCTGCATATAGCATACCTTCATTGTCTTCGGACCTGTCGTTTGATCTTAGTGTGCTCATCGTCTTTTCCCTGGCCCCACGTGGGTCTGATAGGGCCTTCGTGTACGGCATGTCTCCGTTGTTGCTTACCATCCCCTTGTGTGTGTGTGTGTGTGTGTGTGTGTCTGTGTGTGTGTGTAATTTTGTGCCGAATCTGGAGTTATCTGGAGAGAGTTCCGGGGGTCAACGCCCCCGCGGCCCGGTCTGTGACCAGGCCTCCTTAGGTCAGTGTCCCAGGATGCGACCCACACCAGTCGACTAACACCCAGGTACCCATTTTACTGATGGGGAACATAGACAACAGGTGGAAAGAAACACGTCCAATGTTTCTACTCTGGCTGGGAATCGAACCCAGGCCCTCACCGTATGAAGCGAGAGCGTTAACCACCAGGCCACCAGAGCCCCATAGGAATAAGAGAAAATTTTTAGAAAGTACTTAATTTTAAATGTTAATTTTAAATGTTAATTGACCACTTTTACCTATTCGGCATGACATATATATATATATATATATATATATATATATATACGGAAGAAATCATAGTAAAAAGCGTGATTGCAAATATGAAAAAAAATACCACAGTGAAAATAGGAAATAAAACCTAAGCGCTTTCATGTGATTACACACATCTTCAGAGGTGTTATCACCTCCTCAGAGGAGGTGATAACACCTCACTCAGAGGAGGTGATAACACCTCACTCAGAGGAGGTGATGACACCTCACTCAGAGGTGATAACACCTCACTCAGAGGTGATAACACCTCACTCAGAGGTGATAACACCTCACTCAGAGGTGATAACACCTCACTCAGAGGTGATAACACCTCACTCAGAGGTGATAACACCTCACTCAGAGGTGATAACACCTCACTCAGAGGAGGTGATAACACCTCACTCAGAGGAGGTGATAACACCTCACTCAGAGGAGGTGATAACACCTCACTCAGAGGAGGTGATAACACCTCACTCAGAGGAGGTGATAACACCTCACTCAGAGGTGGTGATAACACCTCACTCAGAGGTGGTGATAACACCTCACTCAGAGGTGATAACACCTCACTCAGAGGAGGTGATAACACCTCAATCAGAGAAGTGATAACACCTCAATCAGACGTGGTGATAACACCTCACTCAGAGGTGGTAACACCTGACAAAAACAGTTTCCGCACAAACCTCTTGCCTCATCTTCCTATTTCCCTGAAGATGTGTGTAAGCACATGAAAGCGTTCAGGTTTTACTGCCTATTTTTCACTCTGGTATTTTTTCATAAAGATACATATACATACATATATTTTTTTCAATATATATATATATATATATATATATATATATATATATATATATATATATTGCAAACAACCACTCTGAAAGAATAGAGAAATTCCAAGCGCTTTCGTGACTACTCACATTATCAAGGAACTATGAAAGTAAAGCATCCAAGGAAGCTATATAAGGGGTCTGGCCAGCACCTCACTATCAGATCCCGCAACGGTTAAACACCTGACGCGCGCCGACCCAACTTGGATAGGTCCTATGCACAACTCACCCCACAAACTATTCTACCCAAGAAAATTTAAAAATTATTATTTGTCCTGTGTATTATTAAATTCTTCCCAAATTCTATTAATTATAAATGGATCTAAATTATATAAACCAAAGGAAATATTCATATTATTGTCAAAACTGCTTTTTATGAAACAAGATTCAATTATATTCCTGTCGACCATGGACTTGCTTGATACTACTTTCTCAACTTTTTGAAAATCAATTGGATGGTTAAAATCTCTTACATGAATAAATAGAGCATTGGAATCTTGTCCAGTTCTAATGCTATATTTATGTTGTTTTAATCTTAGTTCGAGATTTTTACCAGTTTGACCGTAATAAACTTTATCGCAAATTTTACAAGGAATCTTATAGACACATCCATCAGCATTTTGGGGGGAATTCTTTATCAAAAGTTTTTTTTACTGTATCAAGATTTTTGAATACAACTTTAATATTAAAAGTCTTAAGAAGAGAAGGCATATCAACCAAGTTTTCATGGTAAGGGAGAACCAACATATTTTTAGTTGAATAAGGCTGGTTGTCCCTTTTTGGATTGTAAAAAGTATTTCTAGCAACTTTAAAAGATTTATCAATTACATTTCTTGGGTATTTTAAATCATTACCTATTTCATAAATTTTGGATATTTCCTCATCTATGAACTCAGGACTACAAATTCGTAAAGCTCTCAAAAACATTGATGAGAAAACAGACAGTTTGACTATCTTGATGCGAGGAATAATAGTGGACATAGGAACAGTTATTTATAGGTTTGTGGGATCTGATAGTGAGGTGTTGGCCAGACCCCCTTACATACCTTCCTTGGATGCTTTACTTTCATAGTTCCTTGATAATGTGAGTAGTCACGAAAGCGCTTGGAATTTCTCTATTCTTTCAGAGTGGTTGTTTTGCATATATATATATATATATATATATATATATATATATATATATAATATTATAACTTGGTACCCACCTTCAATGACTATCTTTCAGTCTTACTTTACATTTAATTTTTCTGCCTGCAGATGGAGCGTTAACTCAAAAAAGAAAAAATGCAAATTCGCACCGAGATTATAAAGTTTGATCATTATCAGGGCCCTGAGCCAGCCAGGGAATTTTATTTTGGTCATGAAAAAAGCCTAAACCCCTTTGGTGTCATTGGTGAAATTTTGACTTGGGAAGAAATATCCTCGTCACTTATACTAGAAGGAATGATGGGCTACATGCCCATGGGGTATGGTTGGGAGACAATAGTCTCTCATGGACTGTGAGAGACAGTAGCCTCTCATGGATCAGTGAGAGACCGTAGTCCATGTCCTACGCGTAGGAGACAGTAGTCTTATGGACTATGACCAGGAGATGGTAGTAGCAGTCCCTCATGGACAACAAGTGGGAGGAGACCATAGTCTCTCAGTCATAATTTACGTAATCTCTCCACGTGAAGGCGACCAAAAGCTTGGGGAAAGAGAAGATAGTGAAGCATTCTTCTAATCATTATTAATATTACTATTATTATTATTATTATTTAATGAGGAATCGTTAGACCCTAAACACTCCACGCAGCGTCAAGAGAATGAAAGGAAATTAGGTTTGTTACGAAGGTGGTTCCAGTGCCATGGAAGAAGAGCCCTTCATTAGCAGGTATGATATACAATATGATAGCCTCATTTCGCACCTTCCTTTTTTTTTTTTTAACTCATTACCAGGTATCAATTCCTGAAAGTTCTGTGTGTACAGAATATAATTTTAATTTGAGGTTAGATTAAATAAATGGATTTGTAACTTAACAAAGCCTCTGTGCGGGAGAAACTTAGTCGGCATGTCAACATATTTTTAACACATATGCAACAGTTAGGTATCTTTATTATGAAACGTTTCGCCTACACAGTAGGCTTCTTCAGTCAAGTACAGAAAAGTTGATAGAAGCAGAAGATACTTGAAGACGATGTAATCAGTCCATCACCCTTAAAGATATTGTTTCATACTATGGAACAATGCTCTTCTCCAGACTGAGGGACTGACCCCCTCAAAACTTTAAGGGTGATGGACTGATTACATCGTCTTCAAGTATCTTCTGCTTCTATCAACTTTTCTGTACTTGACTGAAGAAGCCTACTGTGTAGGCGAAACGTTTCATAATAAAGATACCTAACTGTTGCATATGTGTCTTACCTAACAACCTGTCGGTATTTTATACCATTTTAATGTTCATATTTTTAACAGCTCGCTGATCCAACCTTGTTATAAAGAGTCAGGACTGAATTCAGTTTCCCAGCTCCGGCTGACATTCTTTACTCATGTTATACCTAAGAAAAATATAAGCTTTTATTTAGGCTTTGGGAATATAACATACAGCTTTTTTTTAAAGCTATCTTGACGGCATTCAGATATTATGGGAACATTAAAAGCACATTATGTAGATTTAACTTAGGATAAGGGAATAAAATCAATGTGACTTATTGTCATTTGTTTGAGGGTGGGTTGTGCAACGGAGTTTGCTGCTTAACTTATCTTTCTCTTACCCTATTAAATGTTTTCTAGGTTGAATTAAGGCAAATTAACCCGTATTTTGCGTATGGTTAACTGACGACGTCTAAATAGTTTACGAAGACGTACTGGCGACAGTAACGAAGACGGGAATAGTGCAAAACGTTTCGCTCTGTGTTAATGATGTGATACAGTTCTAAATAGAGCTTGCTCTACACCTGATGCGTTACTTCAGTAACCAAATAACAAACTTTCGACTGAAGTCTGGCAACGAGGACAAGTTTCCTTGCACATCCGCTGCCCCTGTCTAGCTAGCAGTAAAAATCGGTACCTGTGTGTTGGCTGACTGTTGTAGATCGTATCCAGGAACAAAAAAAAAATGTATTAGAAAACCCCAGTCCTAATGGAATGTTATATACTTTGTAAGAAAACTCCAGAACCCGATGGATGCATTCCAGTGTTAGGTGAAAGTTATTTGTACCTAATTAGGCTAATAATGAGGAAAAACGAAAACAGCTGATGAGCCTAGTTCCGGGGTTCCTCGGGCAAGCTCAGCCAACAGGCCAGCTAAAAGCACGCCAACAGGCCACCAAATGCGCAAGCACAGCACTGCAAATGTGCTGTGCTTACGTGTGTAGTAACCACCCTGAGGGAGCCCATGCTCACTCACCATGACCACAACAGCTGAGAGCACAATCCCTGCACTATGAACGTAAAGGAACGGCCATCAGGGAGTGGGAATACCAACGATCGATACGTTCCGCATTGCGGGACCGTAACTATAGGTCAGCACAACATGGAATAAATATTGAAGCTTAGTAGAGCCTTAGATCGTTCAATGAATCAACTCTCACTCAATTTCTTAGATAGATGATCCCTATTACTATATTCGCGGAGAAGCGCTAGACTCGTAGGGGCCATATAGCGCCCGTAGCAACGGGAGGGTGTATTGATATTTAAACCAAGGAAGGGAAAGTATGATTCCTTGGATCAAGAGCCCTTCACTGGGCATCAAGTCACCCTCTTGAATGGTTACTAAATGTTTCCCATTGATCAATAAATACAATGTTTATGATCAGTATATACAATGTTTATGATCAAAAACAATGTTTATGATCAAAAATAATGTTTATGATCTATAAATACAGTGTTTATGATCAACTAATACATTGTTTGTAATCTGTAAATACAATGTTTATGATCAATAAATACAATGTTTATGATCAATAAATACAATGTTTATGATCAATAAATACAATGTTTATGATTAATAAAGACAATGTTTATGACGAACAATGTTTATGATAAATAAAGGCAGTGTTTATGATCAATAAAGACAATATTTATGATCAATGATGTTTATGATCAATAAAGACAGTATTTATGATCAACTGAAACCCTGGCACGGTGCAGCGTAGGCAGCGATCATAGCTCAGTCAAGTTAAGCATTGTTGGATCTGGCCAGTAGCTGGACGGGTGCAGCTTGAAAAAATCGGTTAAGAAATTTCATCCCCCTTCCCCCCCCCCCACCCTCCTCCCTATTTCATCCTACCCCCGCCCATTTCATTTCCCTTTTACCCTATTTCATCCCCCCACCCCATTTCATCCTCCTCCAGTTCTATTTCACCTTCTCCCCGTCCTATTTCAGCATCCTATTAACTATTCTCCAAGGACCAATTAGTCTCAGCGTCCTCGCCAGTTACATTTGGAAACCATCGGAGTGATGGAATGAAGGTGTCCCTTGTGTGGAATGTTATTTTTGACTCCCTCTCTTCCTTACTTCCTTCCTTCCTTCCTACCTACCTCTTCTGTTTCACCCTTCCAGCATCTGTAGCTTATTTTTGTACCCCCTACAATCTTCATTACTCCCTTCCATAATTCATTCTTTCCTCCCTTCTTTACATCATTCTTTCATTCCTCACCTCTTCTTTTCTTCCATCTTTTTTCCTTCCATCATTCTTTTCTCCCTTCTTTCCTTCCTTCCATCCTTCCTTCTTTCCTTCCCTCTTCTTTCCTTCCATCCTTCCTTCTTTCCTTCCAGTATTCTTTCCTTCCATTCTCCCTTCTTTCCTTCCATTCTTCCCTCTTTTCTCCCCTCTTCTTTCCTACCATCATTCCTTCATTCTATCAAACCTCTCTGCTTTATCAGCTGGAGTATCAGAGCTGGAGAGTGAGGAAGAGTGAAGATAGTCTGGGGACACATGGGAGGGGAGAGAGAAAGATGGAAAGGGGACCAAAAGATGGGGAAGTTAAGGGAAAAAAGATCGGAAGGGAAGAGAGAGAGAGAAGGAAAAAGAACGAGAGAAAATGGGAGAGTGGAGATTCATGAAGAGGAGAGAAGAGAGGGGGTGAATAAAAGAGACGGGAAAAGGGGAAGGGGAAGAGGCTAGAAAGGTGGGAACTGGGACATGGGGAGGAACGAAGGACATAGATGACACAGGGGAATAATAGATGGACAGGGCAGATAAAGATGACGAGGGAAGCGACAAAGACACGAGGCTACAGAATCTCATCCAAGTTTAACTCGTCTAAAACTCTCCCAACTCCTTCATCTGGGAAACTAAGCTAATTAACCTTCAACATTTAGTCCAGCTACACACCATGACTAATTAATCTGTCTTTTGTGAACTTTGTTTATTCATCTACATAGCAAGTGTATTTCAGTGTATACAAAGTATTGCATATATCTGCGTGTGTCACACTTAGAGAAAAATTAAATATTCTGTCTGTTGCAATACAACATGAACTGTTGTTATTGTTATGCGTGAGAGAGAGAGAGAGAGAGAGAGAGAGAGAGAGAGAGAGAGAGAGAGAGAGAGAGAGAGAGAGAGAGAGAGAGATCATCAGTTTCAGATTAACTATCTGTAGGTTCAAGAGCAGATTTATACTTTTTTTTCCCACAGGGTTTGACAAGGTTAAGGATCCCTAGCTTTATTGACAAGTTATTTACAGGTTAAGGATTCCTAACTTTATTGGCAAGCTAAGAGCTGTTACGTACATCAGCTCATTTGAAAGCATTTTCATTGTTATGAGACATACAAGTAAGGAACAGGATGAAGTTGGAGCCATCTGTGGGCCAGCACTTTCGTGTGATCAACTGACTTTATCTCGTTGACATCATTATGCTGTAGGAATATGTTCCATACTCGAGTCATCCTGGGTATGTATGATCTCAGATGGAGTGATGTTCTGGAGAAGGGTACAGCCAGAGTGAAGTTGCTGTTTCTGCCCGTCTTGTGGCATAAAAGCTTGTTTCACGCTGTCCTCGAAGTGGATCCAAGTGTGGTACTTTGACAATATTGGCCTTGTACATAACAGTAAGGCCACCCACATCCCTCCTGTGTTGAAGGCTCTGCTGAAATGACAGATCTATCCAGGATGGGTCTAGGCCAGAGATGAGACGTCTTGCTCTGTTCTCTACTCTGTCAAGCAGTCGCAGATGAGAGGATGGGGGGGCAGACAAACCAAGAAAGTGGAGCATACTCAAGGTGTGAGCTTACTTGTGCCTCGTACAGAATCTTGCAACCCCTACTGTCAAGCAGATGCGAGATACGGCGAAGTACTGTAAGCTTCCTGGCTGCTTTGTTTGCTAGATTTACATGGTTCTTCATGGTCAGTTTGGAGTCAAATTTCACCCCAAGGATATCAACTTCTTCTCCAGGTGCCAACACCCTCCCATTCATCCTTACTACTGCACCAGCATTACCATCATGGTGCCTAGAGACTATCATCATTTGCGTTTTCTCAGGTGCAAATGTTACTTGCCATCTATTTCCCCAAGCTGATATAGCTCTTAGCTGGTGACTGATGTAGCTTAGAGCAGCTGGCATTTCTTCTCTTGGATAAGTGAATGTCAGTGTACAGTCGTCTGCATATGCATGGGATTCTGGGATGAGATGAAGAAGGTCATTGAAGTAGACATTCCATAACAATGGCCCCAGCAATCTTCCTTGTGGAACACTTGTCCCAATAGGATGTCTTGCTGGTTCTGTTCCATTGAGAACTACACTTATGGAATCGAGTCTTCAATATCTGATCTATCATATATATTTTGTGTTAATTCCGATGGTTTTAACACTTGCTTCCTCTTCTCGAGTCTAATTATTTCATTATTCTGCAACTCTCAAGAAAAACTTTTTCTTAATGTACAACTATGGCCGCTTGTTTGCCCTTGTCGATGGTGCTAAGAAATAGTTCTTTTCGTATTCTTTTCATAACTTTATATGTATATGTAGTTATCTTGTCTCCCTCTCACCAGTCTAAGTGAGTTTCTTAACTTTTATCAACTTTTATTATGTTTAATTGAAAGCCATTTAGAAGCTTGTCTTCGAACGTTTTTTTTTTTAGCCAACTTTTTGTTGTTGTTGTAAACATCAGACAACCACTACATTACTGCTAAACACCGTCACTGCTACTACTACTACTGATACTACTACTACTACTACACCACCACTACTACTACTACACCACTACTAAACATTACAATTACTAGTCACTATTGCTAAAATATTTACCAAAATCACTAATATTACTACAGTCGCTACTTAGACAAATAATTAGTACTAAGATATAAATATTACAACTAGTTGATATGTAGACACTATTGCTAGTACCACGAGTCAACATTATTACCTACAATCCACAACAATACATCAACACTACGATCACCATTAACACTACGATTGTTACTTACATTGTTTACAGAACTCCAGCAGAAAATTTTAAACATTATATCTAATGAAACTACAACAGCTACTACAGCAAAATTCTAACAAACTAATCTACTGGGGGAAAGGCCTGATATGGGGCCGAGTCGCGGGGGCCATGATCTCTGGATCCACCTTCGAGTTATGAAGCTGAGTGTCATGAACCACTATATCATCTATAGTAGGTCGACTTGTATATATTCTAAATCACTGTCTATACTATAGTATATACTAATAGTAGCAACCCTTCACCATCCTCGGTGTGATGTACTCATTATTATTCAATCATTGCTTGCTGACCGGGTCACCACTTGCTGACCGGGTCGCCACCGTGGCTCAGTGTACCTACAAAATATCGATGCACACACATACACATGTCTGCACCACATGTGTTGGGCAGTTGTTAGTTCCTGGCAGCTACGTTTATTGTTGGACACAGTGGTGAAGTTCACACCACTGTTGGTATTACCCTCTGAGAGTATAGGTTATGTGAGCTGTGTTCAGTGTAGATTTATCATTATATTAAAGGCACACAATACTGACAAGCTGACAGTGTTGTACAAGTGCCTTACTATATTCGCGGAGAAGCGCTAGACTCGTAGGGGCCATACAGCGCCCGTAGCAACGGGACGGTGTATTGATATTTAAACCAAGGAAGGGAAAGTATGATGGGTATTCAATTTGCATTGTAAGTGAGGATTTACATTGTTGTTGGACTTAGCCTCTGAGTCCATCATGTATCTGCATACTGTCTTTTGAACTTCGCTGTATGCAAAATAAGATAGTACAACAATGTTACTTGTAACATTTGTGTTTCCTTTGAAAATGTAACTGTCAAGCGGGAGGACATAGAACATATTTTGATGTACAGGTTGATACACTTTTACTCCCGGCTTGTATAAAGCTATCTTCTGATTTGTAATTACACTATTCTTGTCTGGACACTAGTGTGACTAACTTAACTGTTCTGTCTCCCGTAGACCCACCTTTAATGCCACTCACAGTCAGTTCTCACGAAAGACTGTTGACTATTTGCTTACACTTCATTATTTTTACCATTTCCCTAGACTTGTCCCGGGTTAGGACTCGTCCTGGCGAACCTGCCTGTACCTGCTCCAAGACTTGTGCTCAGGAAGCGAGTTACTGGTTTAAGTAATTTTAATAATAATAATAATAATAATAATAATAATAATAATAATAATAATATATTTCTACAAGTATATGTACAAGGTACACCGGTATAGCTGACATCAGCGACATACTGCTATATAGAAAGCCGCTTGTTATGCAGAACATCTCGGGCAAATTAGGTCAGTTTTGTCCCAGGATGCGACCCACACCAGTCAACCAACACCCAGGTACGCATTTTACTGATAGGGAGCATAGACAACCGGTGTAATGAAACACGCCCAATGTTTCTACCTCGCCGTGTGCAGTGACAGCGTTAGCCAGCAGGTCACAGGGCACAGTATGTGATGGCTATCGGATGTTCTGCAACAACACCGGTCATATTACAAGCAACTTATACCACTGCTACTTACGGCTATGCTAAGGTAGGCCCAGTTGGTGAGGTAGATGAAATGATAGGCCTTACGCTGGATGGGAGCATCGATGCCGCCCTCCAGAGCAAAGTTGGCGGCCCACCACGAGACGTGGTACAGCGCCCACGCCCATCTGTAGGCCACGTACCACGCCCGCACGCTCGAGATTGGGTGTCTCTGCCACTGAAAGGTGAGAACGTTTGAGAACAGGGTAAGAACATGATTGGAAATAGGTAAGAACATGAGACCATAATGAAAATTAGGTGTAACGAAAACAGCGTGATGACGGGATGAGAACGAGGTTGGAAATGGGTAAGATAATGAGAAAAAATAATGAGAATAGGCGAGACTGAGATCAGGTTGAGCACATAAAAATAATTATGAGAATAAAGTGCGAAAACTATGAGAAAAATAGTGAGAACAGAGGAAGAACATGATAGAAACAATGCAGGAACCTGATGGGAACACTTAGAATACGTGATAACACGATGAGAACACTGAGAAAGTGGTGAGAACACATGAGAAAATGATAGAAACAGTGATAACAAAGTTGGAACAGGCTAGTAATGTCTTAAATAGACGGATGGGTGAGAAGACGAAGAGTGGAAGAAAAAATCAAGGAGAGAGAGAGAGAGAGAGAGAGAGAGAGAGAGAGAGAGGAAGAAAGGAGGCGGGCAGGAGCGAGATGAACTTTTCCACCTCTTCATAATCTTCCTTTCCTTTCTCACTTCTCCTCCTCTTCCTTTCCCTTCCGTCTTCATTCTCCTCCTTCTCTTTTTCCCTGCTTCTTTACATTAACCTTGGATATGACAGGAGAACATAGCTAGCATATATTCCCACGTAGAGTGAGGCAGCCGTAACACAGCTGACGTTTCCCACAACGTAACTCATATAACATACAGGGAAGCAGCTCTCTGATGCTGTTTCCCTGCAGTTGTGGGTGCACCCGTATAATTATTGTATGGAATAGCCGCACGTAGTGAGAGTTCCTCCTCTCTTGCCGTGGCAACATTCTCGTCTCATGTTCCCTCTCCGCTGCCTCACTTCAGGTTTAAGAGTCATGGGCAGCTGAATCTCTGAGACGTGAGCACAGACCTGCTGAAAAATAAGACTTACCTCGGCAGCAAGGAAGAGATGGGGATCCTGGTGGTCAAGCATGAAGTTGCTTAGCTTAAACTCTCGTCGTAGGATGGCCCAGCATGATGCCCAGGACCCCATGACTCACCCCGGGGCACCACCTACCACACACACCCTAGAAAACACACAGACACTTAGAATAAGGAGAAAGTAAGTATTGCAATACACAGAAGCCGAAATAGAATTCTTAAAACACCTACCCTGAAGATCCTTATATCCCTGGGTTCTTAAAACAGCTGCCCCTGTTGATCCTTCTGACATTACTGGGTTCTTCAAATAAGTCACCTTGTAGGTCCGGATCATATCCACGAGCTCCCATAAATAATAACAATTACATCCTTGGAGTGTCTGATTAATATTCAAGTATGTACCTGTACTAGAGGGCCTTGTCCTCTCCCCCACCCCACACACACACTCGTCGTATCCCCATAGTGTTCAGGTCCTCGTGTATTATACACATTATCTCCGTAATCGTATTCATGATCTTAGCATCATCTACATTTCGTTTTCTTCCCAACTCAGACTTTAGTGGTCTCACTTTAGACATGGCGTCTCATCTGCATTTATAACCATATTCTGAATCTAATATTGTAATCTTTAGGTCCAAACTTTTTAAATTTACTTTTAAGATCTACCATCATGATGTGTATATATAAAAAAAGTTGTTCGATGTATATTGTATGGATTGGCAAGTACACAACATAGATACCATCTTCTGATTCGAGTCTCTAATACCAAAGGGAACCTGCGTGCTTCTCTATAAACTGCTTCCCTTGCAGTCGGGAGTTTGATACGGATTGGCACGAACGCAATGCACACAAGTCACTACGAATCCGGATCAGAGGCTTGAATGGGCAAGTTAATAGACTTGGATGCTGGTGTGGATCGACAGTCCCTATGGTAATCCCCGTGAGGTGCAGGAGAAGTGAAAGGGTTTAGTGAGATCGCTCCTTCGCTCCGCTGACTACGAACCCAAGTTGAAGATTTCCTCTCGACATATGGCGTCATAAGAATCAACTTTAATCTCAAGTTGAAAGCGGAGAGAGAGAGGGGGGAAGGGGAGGGGGAGGGGGAAGGGGAGGGGGAGGGGGAGAGGGAGAGGGGAGAGAGGGAGGGAGAGAGGGAGGGCGGGAGGGAGGGAGGGAGGGAGGGAGGGAGAGAGAGAGAGAGAGAGAGAGAGAGAGAGAGAGAGAGAGAGAGAGAGAGAGAGAGAGAGAGAGAGAGAGAGAAAGAGAGAGAGAGAGAGAAAGAAAGAGAGAGAGAGAGAGAGAGAGAGAGAGAGAGAGAGAGAGAGAGAGAGAGAGATTATTATAATAAAAAAAAGCGCTAAACCACAAGGGCTATATAGCAGAGAGAGATATATATATATATATGAGAAGAGCAGAAGGAAGAAAACAAATTGATAAAAACTGATTAGACAAAAAAAGGAAGAGAAAAAAAAGAGGGAGGGATAACAATTACCTGATTTTTCTACCTCCCCCATCTACCTATGCCCCGTGAGGCAGTGAGGGAAAAGATGGTTTTTTTTAGCAGTTGGGCCGACACGCTCCCGTAATCGCTGTCGAAACTTTGCCAATGGCATATAAATCTTGCGTGGGATGCGGGACTTAGGTCAGGACCTGCCAGAGCCTGCCAGGACCTGCCAGGACCTGCCAGAGCCTGCCAGGACCTGCCAAGACCTGCCAGAGCCTGCCAGAACCTGCCGTTCCCTAGCTACAGATTATAAAGTCTCAGGTAACGCACGGATCCAAACCTTGTCTCTAGTCACTAATATAATATCAGGCCTCTGGTCAGTAATATGGGTCAATAGCAGGACGCTTTTCACTAATATATAATAAAAAAAGTAATAAAACAATATACTTCAGTTCACATCATGAGTCGAAGCAAATTTTGAGAAAAAGAGAAAAAAATCCAGGTATTTAGGACGATAAATGAGCTGATGGCTGTTTCGCCAGAGCAAGGTAAAGTAAAGGAATCCTTATTTTTATTTATTAAACAAAATAGAATACCTCAGCAGTGTGCTGCTTCCCTGCTCTATATGACAGTTATTCGGTAGAACGAAAGCTACTCATGTTTTTCTGTCACAGTCCGTCACGCAGGATAGGACTTATGCAAGGTGTTAAAATCTGACATCTCGATATGGGAGACTGAGAGGGTAATGAGGATATTGTCCAGTAAAGGTGGTCTTTCGTCGGAGGGGGGGGGGGGTTGTGAACCAGCTTCAGAGAAAGAGGGAAAAACAGGCCAGCAGAATCCCCTCTTACCACAATAAGGTGAACCAGTATCGGAGGAAGGAGAGGCTGACGCACCACTACACTAACGGCCCTCTTCAAGGCTGGCGACGTTGTAGACCTGGAGAGTGTACACAGAACTTTCACGGCACACATAAGTACGAAAAGGCACCTAAATTTCTGGGAACGGTTGAAGGTCCTTGATCTGTTTTCCCTGGAATGCAGGCGAGAGATACATGATATTATACACTTGGAAGGTCCTGAAGGGATTGGTACCAAACCTGCACACGAAAATAACTCCCTCTGAAAGCACAAGACTCGGCAGGAAATGCAACATTCCCCCGATGAAAAGCAGGGGCGCCACGAGACAACACAATAAGTGTCCGGGGCCCAAAACTGTTCAACTACCTCCCAGCATACATAAGGGGGATTGCCAATAGACCCCTGGCTGTCTTCAAGAAGGCACTGGACAGTCACCTAAAGTCAGTACCTGACCAACCGGGCTGTGGTTCGTACGTCAGCATGCGTGCGGCCAGCAGTAACAGCCTGGTTGATCAGACCCTGATCCACCATGAGGCATGGTCTCAGACCGGGCCGCGGGGGCGTTGACCCCCGAAACCCTCTCCAGGTAAACTCCAGGTACCATGGTATGGTGAAGTAGCGTCTGGCAAGTCTTGCGTAACCGAGGTTAATTAGCCAAGTATTAACCAAACGAAATTTATTCTGCAGATTTTGTATAACAAAAAATAAGAGAGAACATATATATAAAAGAGTTTAAAATTACAAAAAAAAATATATTGTATTATCTTCGAAAGATAGTATGGGATCGAGCATATTAATAATTTTGGACCGGGGTTCGTTTCCCGGCACAGGTGAAAGGTTGGGGAATGTTTCCTTATACCTACTGCCAGGTGTTCATCTAGCAGAAAGTATGTACCTGGGTGTTAGCCGACTGTTGTGAGTCGCATCCTGGGGGAGAGGATTAAAAGACTTCAGTGGAAATAAGATAAAGTTTGCGATGGCGCACACAATTATGTTATCTTGGGATACTAAGCATCCTGGTTAATAGTCCGAGAAAAATCTTTTCCTTATCTTAAGCAAATGAAGCTGCAACTTCCACTGCAACTCCCACTACAACTCCCACTGCAACTCCCACTACAACTCCCACTGCAACTCTCTTCTGACTAGTATATTCTCCTGCGTATTCTTGGGAGCCAGCAAAGCTTGTGGAGTGAGCACCTTCCCAGGCTGATCACCTCATCTTCAGCTGTCTCCAGTCTATGAGCTCTATATTGAAGTGCAAAATTCACTAGATGACGAAACGTCGTAATAAAGATACGCAGGTATTGCACTTGTGTCTTATTCAGCCAGTCTGGTTGGTGGTGGCGGGTTGATTAGGATGAAATCCTGTCTGCTACACATGTCATTAAGGCTGAGTTTCAACTATACAAACACCACTCATAATATTTTCATCTCCGAAATAGACATTAAACCAAACTATGTACACAGGAGGACCAAACTATGTACACAGGAGGACCAAACTATGTACACAGGAGGACCAAACTATGTACACAGGAGGACCAAACTATGTACACAGGAGGACCAAACTATGTACACAGGAGGACCAAACTATGTACACAGGAGGACCAAACTATGTACACAGGAGGACCAAACTATGTACACAGGAGGACCAAACTATGTACACAGGAGGACCAAACTATGTACACAGGAGGACCAAACTATGTACACAGGAGGACCAAACTATGTACACAGGAGGACCAAACTATGTACACAGGAGGACCAAACTATGTACACAGGAGGACCAAACTATGTACACAGGAGGACCAAACTATGTACACAGGAGGACCAAACTATGTACACAGGAGGACCAAACTATGTACACAGCAGGATCAAACTATGTACACAGCAGGATCAAACTATGTACACAGCAGGATCAAACTATGTACACAGCAGGATCAAACTATGTACACAGCAGGATCAAACTATGTACACAGCAGGATCAAACTATGTACACAGCAGGATCAAACTATGTACACAGCAGGATCAAACTATGTACACAGCAGGATCAAACTATGTACACAGCAGGATCAAACTATGTACACAGCAGGATCAAACTATGTACACAGCAGGATCAAACTATGTACACAGCAGGATCAAACTATGTACACAGCAGGATCAAACTATGTACACAGCAGGATCAAACTATGTACACAGCAGGATCAAACTATGTACACAGCAGGACCAAACTATGTACACAGGAGGACCAAACTATGTACACAGGAGGACCAAACTATGTACACAGGAGGACCAAACTATGTACACAGCAGGATCAAACTATGTACACAGGAGGACCAAACTATGTACACAGCAGGACCAAACTATGTACACAGGAGGACCAAACTATGTACACAGGAGGATCAAACTATGTACACAGGAGGACCAAACTATGTACACAGGAGGACCAAACTATGTACACAGGAGGACCAAACTATGTACACAGGAGGACCAAACTATGTACACAGCAGGACCAAACTATGTACACAGGAGGACCAAACTATGTACACAGGAGGACCAAACTATGTACACAGCAGGATCAAAGTATGTACACAGCAGGATCAAACTATGTACACAGGAGGACCAAACTATGTACACAGGAGTACCAAACTATGTACACAGGAGGACCAAACTATGTACACAGCAGGACCAAACTATGTACACAGGAGGACCAAACTATGTACACAGGAGGACCAAACTATGTACACAGCAGGATCAAAGTATGTACACAGCAGGATCAAACTATGTACACAGGAGGACCAAACTATGTACACAGGACCAAACTATGTACACAGGAGGACCAAACTATGTACACAGCAGGATCAAACTATGTACACAGGAGGATCAAACTATGTACACAACAGGACCAAACTATGTACACAGGAGGACCAAACTATGTACACAGGAGGACCAAACTATGTACACAGGAGGACCAAACTATGTACACAGGAGGACCAAACTATGTACACAGGAGGACCAAACTATGTACACAGCAGGACCAAACTATGTACACAGGAGGACCAAACTATGTACACAGGAGGACCAAACTATGTACACAGCAGGATCAAAGTATGTACACAGCAGGATCAAACTATGTACACAGGAGGACCAAACTATATACACAGGAGGACCAAACTATGTACACAGGAGGACCAAACTATGTACACAGCAGGATCAAAGTATGTACACAGCAGGATCAAACTATGTACACAGCAGGATCAAACTATGTACACAGGAGGATCAAACTATGTACACAGGAGGACCAAACTATGTACACAGCAGGATCAAACTATGTACACAGCAGGATCAAAGTATGTACACAGCAGGATCAAACTATGTACACAGCAGGATCAAACTATGTACACAGGAGGACCAAACTATGTACACAGCAGGATCAAACTATGTACACAGCAGGATCAAACTATGTACACAGGAGGATCAAACTATGTACACAGGAGGACCAAACTATGTACACAGCAGGATCAAACTATGTACACAGGAGGACCAAACTATGTACACAGCAGGATCAAAGTATGTACACAGCAGGATCAAACTATGTACACAGCAGGATCAAACTATGTACACAGGAGGACCAAACTATGTACACAGCAGGATCAAACTATGTACACAGGAGGACCAAACTATGTACACAGCAGGATCAAACTATGTACACAGGAGGACCAAACTATGTACACAGCAGGATCCAAGTATGTACACAGCAGGATCAAACTATGTACACAGCAGGATCAAACTATGTACACAGGAGGACCAAACTATGTACACAGCAGGATAAAACTATGTACACAGGAGGACCAAACTATGTACACAGCAGGATCAAAGTATGTACACAGCAGGATCAAACTATGTACACAGGAGGACCAAACTATGTACACAGCAGGATCAAACTATGTACACAGGAGGACCAAACTATGTACACAGCAGGATCAAACTATGTACACAGCAGGATCAAAGTATGTACACAGCAGGATCAAACTATGTACACAGCAGGATCAAACTATGTACACAGCAGGATCAAACTATGTACACAGGAGGACCAAACTATGTACACAGGAGGACCAAACTATGTACACAGCAGGACCAAACTATGTACACAGGAGGACCAAACTATGTACACAGGAGGACCAAACTATGTACACAGGAGGACCAAACTATGTACACAGGAGGACCAAACTATGTACACAGGAGGACCAAACTATGTACACAGGAGGACCAAACTATGTACACAGGAGGACCAAACTATGTACACAGGAGGACCAAACTATGTACACAGGAGGACCAAACTATGTACACAGGAGGACCAAACTATGTACACAGGAGGACCAAACTATGTACACAGCAGGATCAAACTATGTACACAGGAGGATCAAACTATGTACACAGGAGGACCAAACTATGTACACAGGAGGACCAAACTATGTACACAGGAGGACCAAACTATGTACACAGGAGGACCAAACTATGTACACAGGAGGACCAAACTATGTACACAGCAGGATCAAACTATGTACACAGCAGGATCAAACTATGTACACAGCAGGATCAAACTATGTACACAGGAGGACCAAACTCTCGGTGTTATGTAACTTTGTATTTACAACTCTAATATTATTGATGTAATTGTATTAACATCAATATTGCAGTTTGTTCATCATGTTGCTTTACTGCAGGATGGGGAATACTGAATTAATGCTCAGAAAATATTTGCTTAACTCAGATTCAAACTTATTCGAGTTTGATTATATATCCTTTTGAGAGAGAATAAAAATGACCGCAGATTATATTATATACCATTAATTTGTTCTCTTTAAACCTAATTTATTTTATTCCCTAATGCAACACGATAGTGAGTTTTAAGTTTTCGTTATTTTGTTCAGAAGACGCAGGTGCAACACCTGGGTAGCTGTATTGTTGAGTGTTGGAAGTTTCGCCTACGCGGTAGTCCTCTTCAGTGAAATACAGAGGAATAATGGCGAGGTAAAGATGACGTACTTTGTCTATCAACCTGGGTAAATAGTTTCAGGGGGTCAGTCCCTCAGACCATGGAGTCGAACTCTTGTTTAGGCTGAGGGACTGACCACCTCAAACTATTTCTTCAAAGTTGATGGACAGATTACATCATCTTAACCTCGCCACTACTACTACTGCTGCCTACAATACATTTTCCTCTGTATTTCACTGATGAAGACTACCGCGTAGGCGAAACGTTTCAACAATCAACTAAAAAGACATCCAGCTGTCGCATATGCGTCTTACTCATCAACTTAGTCAGTATTTTTTACAATTTTCAACATTTTGTTCATAGTAGCAGTATGTGTGGCATCTACTAAGCCCTGTGACTACATACTCAGTACTCACAGCCTTATATATACAGTGCTAGTCACAGCATTATGCC
>NC_091300.1:42695531-42750531 GCF_038502225.1 Cherax quadricarinatus
CACAACAAAAATTTGGGTCGTGCTCCTGCTCTGGTCACAACAAACACCTGGGTCGTGCTCCTGCTCTGGTCACAACACCTGGGTCGTGCTCCTGCTCTGGTCACAACAAAAACCTGGGTCGTGCTCCTGTTCTGGTCATAAAAACCTGGGTCGTGCTCCTGCTCTTGTCACAACAAAAGCCTGGGTCGTGCTCCTGTTCTAATCACAACAAAAACCTGGGTCGTGCTCCTGCTCTTGTCACAACAAAAATCTGGGTCGTGCTCCTGCTCTGGTCACAACAAACACCTGGTTCGTGCTCCTGCTCTGGTCACAACACCTGGGTCGTGCTCCTGCTCTGGTCACAACAAAAACCTGGGTCGTGCTCCTGTTCTGGTCACAACAAACACCTGGGTCGTGCTCCTGCTCTTGTCACAACAAAAACCTGGGTCGTGCTCCTGCTCTGGTCACAACAAAAACCTGGGTCGTGCTCCTGCTCTGGTCACCAACAAAAACCTGGGTCGTGCTCCTGCTCTGGTCACAAGAAAAACCTGGGTCGTGCTCCTGCTCTGGTGACAACAAACACCTGGGTCGTGCTCCTGCTCTTGTCACAACAAAAGCCTGGGTCGTGCTCCTGTTCTAGTCACAACAAAAACCTGGGTCGTGCTCCTGCTCTTGTCACAACAAAAATCTGGGTCGTGCTCCTGCTCTTGTCACAACAAACACCTGGGTCGGGCTCCTGCTCTGGTCACAACACCTGGGTCGTGCTCCTGCTCTGGTCACAAGAAAAACCTGGGTCGTGCTCCTGTTCTGGTCACAACAAAAACCTGGGACGTGCTCCTGCTCTTGTCACAACAAAAACCTGGGTCGTGCTCCTGCTCTGGTCACCAACAAAAACCTGGGTCGTGCTCCTGCTCTGGTCACAAGAAAAACCTGGGTCGTGCTCCTGCTCTGGTCACAACAAACACCTGGGTCGTGCTCCTGCTCTTGTCACAACAAAAACCTGGGTCGTGCTCCTGCTCTGGTCACAAGAAAAACCTGGGTCGTGCTCCTGCTCTGGTCACAACAAACACCTGGGTCGTGCTCCTGCTCTGGTCACAACAAAAACCTGGGTCGTGCTCCTGCTCTGGTCACAACAAAAACCTGGGTCGTGCTCCTGCTCTGGTCACAACAAAAACCTGGGTCGTGCTCCTGCTCTGGTCACAATACACACCTGGGTCGTGCTCCTGCTCTGGTCACAACAAACACCTGGGTCGTGCTCCTGCTCTGGTCACAACAAAAACCTGGGTCGTGCTCCTGCTCTGGTCACAACAAAAACCTGGGTCGTGCTCCTGCTCTGGTCACAACAAAAACCTGGGTCGTGCTCCTGCTCTTGTCACAAAAGCCTGGGTCGTGCTCCTGCTCTGGTCACAACAAAAACCTGGGTCGTGCTCCTGCTCTTGTCACAAGAAATACCTGGGTCGTGCTCCTGCTCTTGTCACAACAAAAGCCTGGGTCGTGCCCCTGCTCTGGTCACAACAAACACCTGGGTCGTGCTCCTGCTCTGGTCACAACAAACACCTGGGTCGTGCTCCTGCTCTGGTCACAACAAAAACCTGGGTCGTGCTCCTGCTCTGGTCACAAGAAAAACCTGGGTC
Source organism: Cherax quadricarinatus (assembly GCF_038502225.1). Classification (NCBI taxonomy): domain Eukaryota; kingdom Metazoa; phylum Arthropoda; class Malacostraca; order Decapoda; family Parastacidae; genus Cherax; species Cherax quadricarinatus. The sequence goes on from NC_091300.1 coordinate 42,697,145, forward strand.
GTGCTCCTGCTCTTGTCACAACAAAAGCCTGGGTCGTGCTCCTGCTCTGGTCACAACAAACACCTGGGTCGTGCTCCTGCTCTGGTCACAACAAACACCTGGGTCGTGCTCCTGCTCTGGTCACAACAAACACTTGGGTCGTGCTCCTGCTCTGGTCACAACAAACACCTGGGTCGTGCTCCTGCTCTGGTCACAACAAACACCTGGGTCGTGCTCCTGCTCTGGTCACAACAAACACCTGGGTCGTGCTCCTGCTCTGGTCACAGCAAACACCTGGGTCGTGCTCCTGCTCTGGTCACAACAAAAACCTGGGTCGTGCTCCTGCTCTTGTCACAACAAAAACCTGGGTCGTGCTCCTGCTCTTGTCACCAACAAAAACCTGGGTCGTGCTCCTGCTCTGGTCACAACAAAAACCTGGGTCGTGCTCCTGCTCTGGTCACCAACAAAAACCTGGGTCGTGCTCCTGCTCTGGTCACAACAAAAACCTGGGTCGTGCTCCTGCTCTTGTCACAACAAAAACCTGGGTCGTGCTCCTGCTCTGGTCACAACAAAAACCTGGGTCGTGCTCCTGCTCTTGTCACAACAAAAACCTGGGTCGTGCTCCTGCTCTTGTCACAACAAAAACCTGGGTCGTGCTCCTGCTCTGGTCACAACAAAAACCTGGGTCGTGCTCCTGCTCTGGTCACCAACAAAAACCTGGGTCGTGCTCCTGCTCTGGTCACAACAAAAACCTGGGTCGTGCTCCTGCTCTTGTCACAACAAAAACCTGGGTCGTGCTCCTGCTCTGGTCACAACAAAAACGTGGGTCGTGCTCCTGCTCTTGTCACAACAAAAACCTGGGTCGTGCTCCTGCTCTTGTCACAACAAAAACTTGGGTCGTGCTCCTGCTCTGGTCACAACAAAAACCTGGGTCGTGCTCCTGCTCTGGTCACCAACAAAAACCTGGGTCGTGCTCCTGCTCTGGTCACAAGAAAAACCTGGGTCGTGCTCCTGCTCTGGTCACAACAAACACCTATGTCGTGCTCCTGCTCTGGTCACAACACCTGGGTCGTGCTCCTGCTCTGGTCACAACAAAAACCTGGGTCGTGCTCCTGTTCTGGTCATAAAAACCTGGGTCGTGCTCCTGCTCTCGTCACAACAAAAGCCTGGGTCGTGCTCCTGTTCTAGTCACAACAAGAACCTGGGTCGTGCTCCTGCTCTTGTCACAACAAAAATCTGGGTCGTGCTCCTGCTCTGGTCACAACAAACACCTGGTTCGTGCTCCTGCTCTGGTCACAACACCTGGGTCGTGCTCCTGCTCTGGTCACAACAAAAACCTGGGTCGTGCTCCTGTTCTGGTCACAACAAAAACCTGGGTCGTGCTCCTGCTCTTGTCACAACAAAAACCTGGGTCGTGCTCCTGCTCTGGTCACAACAAAAACCTGGGTCGTGCTCCTGCTCTGGTCACCAACAAAAACCTGGGTCGTGCTCCTGCTCTGGTCACAACACCTGGGTCGTGCTCCTGCTCTGGTCACAACAAAAACCTGGGTCGTGCTCCTGTTCTGGTCATAAAAACCTGGGTCGTGCTCCTGCTCTTGTCACAACAAAAGCCTGGGTCGTGCTCCTGTTCTAGTCAGAACAAAAACCTGGGTCGTGCTCCTGCTCTTGTCACAACAAAAATCTGGATCGTGCTCCTGCTCTTGTCACAACAAACACCTGGGTCGTGCTCCTGCTCTGGTCACAACACCTGGGTCGTGCTCCTGCTCTGGTCACAACAAAAACCTGGGTCGTGCTCCTGTTCTGGTCACAACAAAAACCTGGGTCGTGCTCCTGCTCTTGTCACAACAAAAACCTGGGTCGTGCTCCTGCTCCGGTCACCAACAAAAACCTGGGTCGTGCTCCTGCTCTGGTCACAAGAAAAACCTGGGTCGTGCTCCTGCTCTGGTCACAACAAACACCTGGGTCGTGCTCCTGCTCTGGTCACAACAAAAACCTGGGTCGTGCTCCTGCTCTGGTCACAAGAAAAACCTGGGTCGTGCTCCTGCTCTGGTCACAACAAACACCTGGGTCGTGCTCCTGCTCTGGTCACAACAAAAACCTGGGTCGAGCTCCTGCTCTGGTCACAACAGAAACCTGGGTCGTGCTCCTGCTCTGGTCACAACAAAAACCTGGGTCGTGCTCCTGCTCTGGTCACAACAAACACCTGGGTCGTGCTCCTGGTCTGGTCACAACAAAAACCTGGGTCGTGCTCCTTCTCTGGTCACAACAAAAACCTGGGTCGTGCTCCTTCTCTGGTCACAAGAAAAACCTGGGTCGTGCTGCTGCTCTGGTCACAACAAACACCTGGGTCGTGCTCCTGCTCTGGTCACAAAAAAAACCTGGGTCGTGCTCCTGCTCTTGTCACAAAAGCCTGGGTCGTGCTCCTGCTCTGGTCACAACAAAAACCTGGGTCGTGCTCCTGCTCTGGTCACAAGAAATACCTGGGTCGTGCTCCTGCTCTTGTCACAACAAAAGCCTGGGTCGTGCTCCTGCTCTGGTCACAACAAACACCTGGGTCGTGCTCCTGCTCTGGTCATAACACCTGGGTCGTGCTCCTGCTCTGGTCACAACAAAAACCTGGGTCGTGCTCCTGCTCTGGTCACAAGAAAAACCTGGGTCGTGCTCCTGCTCTTGTCACAACAAAAGCCTGGGTCGTGCTCCTGCTCTGGTCACAACAAACACCTGGGTCGTGCTCCTGCTCTGGTCACAACAAACACCTGGGTCGTGCTCCTGCTCTGGTCACAACAAACACCTGGGTCGTGCTTCTGCTCTGGTCACAACACCTGGGTCGTGCTCCTGCTCTGGTCACAACAAACACCTGGGTCGTGCTCCTGCTCTGGTCACAACAAACACCTGGGTCGTGCTCCTGCTCTGGTCACAACAAAAACCTGGGTCGTGCTCCTGCTCTTGTCACAACAAAAACCTGGGTCGTGCTCCTGCTCTGGTCACCAACAAAAACTTGGGTCGTGCTCCTGCTCTGGTCACAACAAAAACCTGGGTCGTGCTCCTGCTCTTGTCACAACAAAAACCTGGGTCGTGCTCCTGCTCTGGTCACAACAAAAACCTGGGTCGTGCTCCTGCTCTTGTCACAACAAAAACCTGGGTCGTGCTCCTTCTCTGGTCACCAACAAAAACCTGGGTCGTGCTCCTGCTCTGGTCACAACAAAAACCTGGGTCGTGCTCCTGCTCTGGTCACAACAAAAACCTGGGTCGTGCTCCTGCTCTGGTCACAACAAAAACCTGGGTCGTGCTCCTGCTCTTGTCACAACAAAAACCTGGGTCGTGCTCCTGCTCTGGTCACAACAAAAACCTGAGTCGTGCTCCTGCTCTGGTCACAACAAAAACCTGGGTCGTGCTCCTGCTCTGGTCACAACAAAAACCTGGGTCGTGCTCCTGCTCTGGTCACAACAAAAACCTGGGTCGTGCTCCTGCTCTGGTCACAACAAAAACCTGGGTCGTGCTCCTGCTCTGGTCACATCAAAAACCTGGGTCGTGCTCCTGCTCTGGTCACAACAAAAACCTGGGTCGTGCTCCTGCTCTGGTCACAACAAAAACCTGGGTCGTGCTCCTGCTCTGGTCACAACAAAAACCTGGGTCGTGCTCCTGCTCTGGTCACAACAAAAACCTGGGTCGTGCTCCTGCTCTGGTCACAACAAAAACCTGGGTCGTGCTCCTGCTCTGGTCACAACAAAAACCTGGGTCGTGCTCCTGCTCTGGTCACAACAAAAACCTGGGTCGTGCTCCTGCTCTGGTCACAACAAAAACCTGGGTCGTGCTCCTGCTCTGGTCACAACAAAAACCTGGGTCGTGCTCCTGCTCTGGTCACATCAAAAACCTGGGTCGTGCTCCTGCTCTGGTCACAACAAAAACCTGGGTCGTGCTCCTGCTCTGGTCACAACAAAAACCTGGGTCGTGCTCCTGCTCTGGTCACAACAAAAACCTGGGTCGTGCTCCTGCTCTGGTCACAACAAAAACCTGGGTCGTGCTCCTGCTCTGGTCACAACAAAAACCTGGGTCGTGCTCCTGCTCTGGTCACAACAAAAACCTGGGTCGTGCTCCGGGAGAAGTTCACAAATAAAGGTGAGGGGTTAAACTAGTTTAAATAGACATCAAAGGTCAAAGAATATTTAAAAATATTAAGAGGCAAGGGTCCAAAGTACTTAAATAAATAAGGACAGGGGTAAAAATATTTTGTTTTTATTGAGTAAATTTGCAACACCCAAAGTTAATTTGGCGACTGTTGAAAAATATAAGCGTGCACACATACACACACAGAGCAACATAGAACAACACGCAGAGCAACACACAGAGCAACACACACACACACACACACACACACATCAACACACAGAGCAACACACACAGCAACACACATACACAGCAACGCACACACAGACAAGATGTTCCAGAGAGGGGACACAGAAACAAGGGGTCACTCTTGGAAGTTGAAGACTCAGATGAGCCACAGGGATGTTAGGAAGCATTTCTTCAGTCATAGAGTGGTCAGGAAGTGGAACAATCTGGCGAGCGAAGTAGTGGAGGCAGGAACCACACATAGCTTTAAGACGAGGTATGATAAAGCTCATAGAGCAGGGAGAGAGAGGATCTAGTAGAGTTCAGTGAAGAGGCGGGGCCAGGAGCTGAGTCTCGACCCCTGCAACTACAGTTAGATGAGTACAATTAGGTGAGTACACACACACACACACACACACAGAACTGGCAGGGAAGCCAGTTAATGAGATGATGGAATATGTAGCAACAAAATGCAAGGAGGCTGAGGAGAGGTTTGTACCCAAGGGTAACAGGAATAATGAAAAAGCCAGGATGAGCCCATGGTTTACCCAAAGGTGCAGGGAGGCAAAAACCAAGTGTGCTAGGGAATGGAAGAAATATAGAAGGCAAAGGACCCAGGAGAATAAGGAGAGCAGTCGTAGAGCCAGAAACGAATATGCACAGATAAGAAGGGAGGCCCAAAGACAATATGAAAAGGACATAGCAGCAAAAGCCAAATCTGACCCGAAACTGTTATACAGCCACATCAGGAGGAAAACAACAGTCAAGGACCAGGTAATCAGGCTAAGGAAGGAAGGAGGAGAGACAACAAGAAATGACCGTGAAGTATGTGAGGAACTCAACAAGAGATTCAAAGAAGTGTTCACAGAGGAGACAGAAGGGGCTCCAGAAAGACGGAGAGGTGGGGCACACCACCATGTGCTGGACACAGTGCACACAACCGAGGAAGAAGTGAAGAGGCTTCTGAGTGAGCTAGATACCTCAAAGGCAATGGGGCCAGATAACATCTCCCCATGGGTATTGAGAGAGGGAGCAGAGGCGCTATGTGTACCCCTAACAACAATATTCAATACATCTATCGAAACAGGGAGATTGCCCGAGGCATGGAAGACAGCAAATGTAGTCCCAATCTTTAAAAAAGGAGACAGACATGAAGCATTAAACTACAGACCAGTGTCACTGACATGTATAGTATGCAAAATCATGGAGATTATCAGGAGAAGAGTGGTGGAACACCTAGAAAGGAACGATCTCATCAACAGCAGCCAACATGGTTTCAGGGACGGGAAATCCTGTGTCACAAACCTACTGGAGTTCTATGACATGGTGACAGCAGTAAGACAAGAGAGAGAGGGGTGGGTGGATTGCATTTTCTTGGACTGCAAGAAGGCGTTTGACACAGTTCCACACAAGAGATTGGTGCAAAAACTGGAGGACCAAGCAGGGATAACAGGGAAGGCACTACAATGGATCAGGGAATACTTGTCAGGAAGACAGCAGCGAGTCATGGTACGTGGCGAGGTGTCAGAGTGGGCGCCTGTGACCAGCGGGGTCCCACAGGGGTCAGTCCTAGGACCAGTGCTGTTTCTGGTATTTGTGAACGACATGACGGAAGGAATAGACTCTGAGGTGTCCCTGTTTTCAGATGAAGTGAAGTTGATGAGAAGAATTCACTCGATCGAAGACCAGGCAGAACTACAAAGGGATCTGGACAGGCTGCAGACCTGGTCCAGCAATTGGCTCCTGGAGTTCAATCCCACCAAGTGCAAAGTCATGAAGATTGGGGAAGGGCAAAGAAGACCGCAGACGGAGTACAGTCTAGGGGGCCAGAGACTACAAACCTCACTCAAGGAAAAAGATCTTGGGGTGAGTATAACACCAGGCACATCTCCTGAAGCGCACATCAACCAAATAACTGCTGCAGCATATGATCGCCTAGCAAACCTCAGAACAGCATTCCGACATCTTAATAAGGAATCATTCAGGACCCTGTATACCGTGTACGTTAGGCCCATATTGGAGTATGCGGCACCAGTTTGGAACCCACACCTAGCCAAGCACGTAAAGAAACTAGAGAAAGTGCAAAGGTTTGCAACAAGACTAGTCCCAGAGCTAAGAGGTATGTCCTACGAGGAGAGGTTAAGGGAAATCAACCTGACGACACTGGAGGACAGGAGAGATAGGGGGGACATGATAACGACATACAAAATACTGAGAGGAATTGACAAGGTGGACAAAGACAGGATGTTCCAGAGATTGGACACAATAACAAGGGGACACAGTTGGAAGTTGAAGACACAGATGAATCACAGGGATGTTAGGAAGTATTTCTTCAGCCAAAGAGTAGTCAGTAAGTGGAATAGTTTGGGAAGCGATGTAGTGGAGGCAGGATCCATACATAGCTTTAAGCAGAGGTATGATAAAGCTCACGGCTCAGGGAGAGTGACCTAGTAGCGATCAGTGAAGAGGCGGGGCCAGGAGCTCGGACTCGACCCCCGCAACCTCAACTAGGTGAGTACAACTAGGTGAGTACACATACACACCTAGCCAAGCACGTAAAGAAACTAGAGAAAGTGCAAAAGTTTGCAACAAGACTAGTCCCAGAGCTAAGAGGTATGTCTTACGAGGAGAGGTTAAGGGAATTCAACCTGGCGACACTGGAAGATTGGAGAGATAGGGGGGACATGATAACGACATACAAAATACTGAGAGGAATTGACAAGTTGAACAAAGACAGGATGTTCCAGAGATGGGACACAGCAACAAGGGGACACTGCTGGAAGTTGAAGACACAGATGAATCACAGAGATGTTAGGAAGTATTTCTTCAGCCACAGAGTAGTCAGGAAGTGGAACAGTTTGTGAAGCGATGTAGTGGAGGCAGGATCCATACATAGCTTTAAGCAGAGGTATGATGAAGCTTGCGGTTCAGGGAGAGTGACCTAGTAGCGATCAGTGAAGAGGCGGGGCCAGGAGCTTGGACTCGACCCCCGCAACCACAACTAGGTGAGTACACACACACACACACACACATACACACACACACACAGCAGGTAGTGTGGCCGAGTGGTCTAAGGCGCTGGATTTAGGCTCCAGTCTCTCAGGAGGCGTGGGTTCGAATCCCACCACTGCCAAGTTGTTTACCTAGTAGCGATCAGTGAAGAGGCGGGGCCAGGAGCTCGGACTCGACCCCCGCAACCTCAACTAGGTGAGTACAACTAGGTGAGTACATACACACACACACACACACACACAGCAACACTAATATACTGTATCATAAGACAAACACGTGCGTCGAAAAATTAACGTATCCACAAAACATTATGAATAATATAATTTTTGTAGTACGAGGTGTAACATTTTTCGTGTTATTATGTGTTATGTGATAAATATGTTTGTATCTTGACAGTGTGATACAGTGTTGTATAGTGTTACAGTGTGATACATTGTATAGTGTTACAGTTTGATACATTGTATAGTGTCACAGTATGTTAGTGTTGTATGGTGTCACAGTGTGATACATTGTATAGTGTCACAGTGTGACACAGTGTTGTATAGTGTCACAGTATGTTAGTGTTGTATGGTGTCACAGTGTGATACATTGTATAGTGTCACAGTGTGACACAGTGTTGTATAGTGTCACAGTATGTTAGTGTTGTATGGTGTCACAGTGTGACACAGTGTTGTATAGTGTCACAGTATGTTAGTGTTGTATGGTGTCACAGTGTGACACAGTGTTGTATAGTGTCACAGTATGTTAGTGTTGTATGGTGTCACAGTGTGACACAGTGTTGTATAGTGTCGTACTCATAAAATATGCTGTGAAAAATAGTCAATTTTCATGTTTGGAACTCATTACAAATTAATTAATAAGAATGCAATGTAGTGCATAGTTAGTAGTTATGGAAATGTGTCGTCGTGGCGATGGTAGTCCAGGATCAGTCAACGTCCTGGATCAGTCAACGTCCTGGATCAGTCAACGTCCTGGATCAGTCAACGTCCTGGATCAGTCAACGTCCTGGATCAGTCAACGTCCTGGATCAGTCAACGTCCTGGATCAGTCAACGTCCTGGATCAGTCAATGTCCTGGATCAGTCAATGTCCTGGATCAGTCAATGTCCTGGATCAGTCAATGTCCTGGATCAGTCAACGTCCTGGATCAGTCAATGTCCTGGATCAGTCAACGTCCTGGATCAGTCAACGTCCTGGATCAGTCAATGTCCTGGATCAGTCAATGTCCTGGATCAGTCAATGTCCTGGATCAGTCAATGTCCTGGATCAGTCAACGTCCTGGATCAGTCAATGTCCTGGATCAGTCAACGTCCTGGATCAGTCAACGTCCTGGATCAGTCAACGTCCTGGATCAGTCAATGTCCTGGATCAGTCAACGTCCTGGATCAGTCAACGTCCTGGATCAGTCAATGTCCTGGATCAGTCAACGTCCTGGATCAGTCAACGTCCTGGATCAGTCAACGTCCTGGATCAGTCAATGTCCTGGATCAGTCAATGTCCTGGATCAGTCAATGTCCTGGATCAGTCAACGTCCTGGATCAGTCAACGTCCTGGATCAGTCAACGTCCTGGATCAGTCAACGTCCTGGATCAGTCAATGTCCTGGATCAGTCAATGTCCTGGATCAGTCAACGTCCTGGATCAGTCAACGTCCTGGATCAGTCAACGTCCTGGATCAGTCAACGTCCTGGATCAGTCAATGTCCTGGATCAGTCAACGTCCTGGATCAGTCAATGTCCTGGATCAGTCAATGTCCTGGATCAGTCAACGTCCTGGATCAGTCAACGTCCTGGATCAGTCAATGTCCTGGATCAGTCAATGTCCTGGATCAGTCAACGTCCTGGATCAGTCAACGTCCTGGATCAGTCAACGTCCTGGATCAGTCAACGTCCTGGATCAGTCAATGTCCTGGATCAGTCAACGTCCTGGATCAGTCAACGTCCTGGATCAGTCAACGTCCTGGATCAGTCAATGTCCTGGATCAGTCAATGTCCTGGATCAGTCAACGTCCTGGATCAGTCAACGTCCTGGATCAGTCAACGTCCTGGATCAGTCAATGTCCTGGATCAGTCAATGTCCTGGATCAGTCAACGTCCTGGATCAGTCAACGTCCTGGATCAGTCAACGTCCTGGATCAGTCAACGTCCTGGATCAGTCAACGTCCTGGATCAGTCAATGTCCTGGATCAGTCAATGTCCTGGATCAGTCAACGTCCTGGATCAGTCAACGTCCTGGATCAGTCAACGTCCTGGATCAGTCAATGTCCTGGATCAGTCAATGTCCTGGATCAGTCAATGTCCTGGATCAGTCAATGTCCTGGATCAGTCAACGTCCTGGATCAGTCAACGTCCTGGATCAGTCAATGTCCTGGATCAGTCAATGTCCTGGATCAGTCAATGTCCTGGATCAGTCAATGTCCTGGATCAGTCAACGTCCTGGATCAGTCAACGTCCTGGATCAGTCAATGTCCTGGATCAGTCAATGTCCTGGATCAGTCAACGTCCTGGATCAGTCAATGTCCTGGATCAGTCAATGTCCTGGATCAGTCAATGTCCTGGATCAGTCAACGTCCTGGATCAGTCAACGTCCTGGATCAGTCAATGTCCTGGATCCAGACCAAATTCAAAGTCTCTAGAACAGTAGTCCCAAACCTTTTAGTATGAAAGTTCCAATTTGAAAAGCCACATTTAAAGGAGGGCCGTATTTTATAATGATCGATATTAACATTATACTTTTAATTAGCCGTAATTCAGTCCTGAATATATGTTTATGGTCAGTAACCACAAAATCTCAAAGGGTTAAGCTTATGAGTGAGTACCCACAGTGTTCATTTCGCTCTTAACACCTAGGAGGTGATGTAAACATCACCGCGACCCAGCAGTTGCTACATGTGCTACTAGCAGGTGCTAAGGTGCTACATGTGCTACTAGCAGGTGCTACATGCGCTATTAGCAGGTGCTACATGTGCTACTAGGTGCTACATGTGCTACTAGCAGGTGCTACATGTGCTATTAGCAGGTGCTACATGTGCTACTAGCAAGTGTTACATGTGCTAACAGGTGCTACATGTGCTACTAGCAGGTGCTTCATGTGCTACTAGCAAGTGCAACATGTACTATTAGCAGGTGCTACATGTGCTACTAGCAGGTGCTACATGTGCTACTAGCAGGTACATGTGCTACTAGCCAGTGCTACATGTGCTATTAGCAGGTGCTACATGTGCTACTAGCAGATGCTACATGTGCTACTAGCAAGTGCAACATGTACTATTAGGTGCTACATGTGCTACTATTAGGTGCTACATGTGCTACTAGCAGGTGCTACATGCGCTACTAGCAGGTGCTACATGTGCTACTAGCAGGTGCTACATGTGCTACTAGCAGGTGCTACATGTGCTACTAGCAGGTGCTACATGTGTTACTAGCAGGTGCTACGTGTGCTACTAGCAGGTGCTACATGTGCTACCAGCAGGTGCTACATGTGCTACTAGGTGCTACATGTGCTACTAGGTGCTACATGTGCTACTAGCAGGTGCTACATGTGCTACTAGGTGCTACATGTGCTACCAGCAGGTGCTACATGTGCTACTAGGTGCTACATGTGCTACTAGCAGGTGCTACATGTCCTACTAGGTGCTACATGTGCTACTAGCAGGTGCTACATGTGCTACTAGGTGCTACATTTGCTACTAGCAGGTGCTACATGTGCTACTAGCAGGTGCTACATGTGCTACTAGGTGCTACATGTGCTACCAGCAGGTGCTACATGTGCTACTAGGTGCTACATGTGCTACTAGCAGGTGCTACATGTGCTACTAGCAGGTGCCACATGTGCTACTAGGTGCTACATGTGCTACTAGGTGCTACATGTGCTACTAGCAGGTGCTACATGTGCTACTAGCAGGTGCTACATGTGCTACTAGCAGGTGCTACATGCGCTACTAGCAGGTGCTACATGTCCTACTAGCAGGTGCTACATGTCCTACTAGCAGGTGCTACATGCGCTACTAGCAGGTGCTACATGCGCTACTAGCAGGTGCTACATGCGCTACTAGCAGGTGCTATATGCGCTACTAGCAGGTGCTACATGTGCTACTAGCAGGTGCTACATGTGCTACTAGCAGGTGCTACATATGCTACTAGGTGCTACATGTGCTACTAGGTGCTACATGCGCTACTAGCAGGTGCTACATGTGCTACTAGGTGCTACATGTGCTACTAGCAGGTGCTACATGTGCTACTAGCAGGTGCTACATGTGCTACTAGGTGCTACATGTGCTACTAGGTGCTACATGTGCTACTAGGTGCTACATGTGCTACTAGCAGGTGCTACATGTGCTACTGGCAGGTGCTACATGTGCTACTAGCAGGTGCTACATGTGCTACTAGCAGGTGCTACATGTGCTACTAGCAGGTGCTACATGTGCTATTAGCAGGTGCTACATGTGCTACTAGCAGATGCTACATGTGCTACTAGCAAGTGCAACATGTACTATTAGGTGCTACATGTGCTACTAGCAGGTGCTACATGTCCTACTAGCAGATGCTACATGCGCTACTAGCAGGTGCTACATGTGCTACTAGCAGGTGCTACATGTGCTACTAGCAGGTGCTACACGTGCTACTAGCAGGTGCTACATGCGCTACTAGCAGGTGCTACATGTGCTAGCAGGTGCTACATGTCCTACTAGCAGGTGCTACATGTCCTACTAGCAGGTGCTACATGCGCTACTAGCAGGTGCTACATGCGCTACTAGCAGGTGCTACATGTCCTACTAGCAGGTGCTACATGTGCTACTAGCAGGTGCTACATGCGCTACTAGCAGGTGCTACATGTCCTACTAGCAGGTGCTATATGTGCTACTAGCAGGTGCTACACGTGCTACTAGCAGGTGCTACATGCGCTACTAGCAGGTGCTACATGTCCAACTAGCAGGTGCTACATGTGCTACTAGCAGGTGCTATATGTGCTACTAGCAGGTGCTACACGTGCTACTAGCAGGTGCTACATGCGCTACTAGCAGGTGCTACATGCGCTACTAGCAGGTGCTACATGTCCTACTAGCAGGTGCTACATGTCCTACTAGCAGGTGCTACATGTGCTACTAGCAGGTGCTATATGTGCTACTAGCAGGTGCTACACGTGCTACTAGCAGGTGCTACATGCGCTACTAGCAGGTGCTACATGTCCTACTAGCAGGTGCTACATGTGCTACTAGCAGGTGCTACACGTGCTACTAGGATAAACCGATAATATCCAGCAGTGAATGGTGGTTGTTAGAGGTGGTGATAAGGTTTTGGTGTAAAGTGGCTTTAAAAATTTTGTAATTGTTGACATTATGCGGTGTTGAACCTACATAAAAATGAATTCATAATTTCATGTGAGGGCCGCATCCATTTCCTAGAAGGGCCACATGCGGCCCTCGGGCCACATGCGGCTCTCGGGCCGCAGGTTGGGGACCCCTGTTTTAGAATGTGGATGACAAGTGGGTAATTCTCTTTTTTCTTCCTTACGATTTTTCATTATTCAGGAGTTTCTCAGCAACTTTTACCCCAATTTGCAGGCATCTTGGGATCGTGCATAGCGCCATCTGTGGGACAAATTTAGAGTTGCAGGTGTCTCCTAGATTTTCGGGTAAGGGTTTAGGTGTCGCTTCATGGTAAGTTGACATTTGTAGATAAATAGTTCAAAAAACCGACACGTTGATAAATCTGACACATGTGCAACACTCTGGCATCTTTCTCTACTGTGTGGCAAAACGTTTTCACGATGATAATACCCAAGTGTTACACATGCGTCTAATTTATCAGGTTTACCTTTAACTGATGTTCGGTTTGACTGAGGGATGACACTTCACTCTCCTCCTGCTAGACAAGGTAGGGTAATCTAACCACGAATGTTTCTGCACTGGTGGAATTCTTGTGCTGACTACTCTTGTTCTATTTGATTCTTAGATATGGTTAACGGTAAAGATTCTGTATTAACATAAAAATGAGTTCCTCTTCTTTTTTTGTTTCCCTTTCACTGATTTTCATAAGCTTTGCTTGACCATCTGGCAACCTTCTGTATTTCTTCTATGTCAGCTCTAGCTGCGCTCTGATCAGCCATGAAAGACGCTGTGGTTTGGAGTATACTAAAGACTGGCCAACTTCTTAAGAGGCACGTAAGTTCCTCCGTTTTCTAATAACATGTTCATTTTTCCAATATAATCTACCTTGTCCATAATTACTATGGCATTTGCTTTGTCTGTTTCGTAAGGTGACGTCTAGGATCTTTCCTTAATTCATGGTATAACTTAACAAATCTTTGAGGACAGTTAATTGTGTTGTAGAGGTCTGAGCAAAGCTCAGACCTCTACAACACAATTGGATGTTGTGCAAGAATGATATATAATACCGACAAGATGAAATTAAGACACATGGTATTATATACCATTCTTGCACAACTTGTCAGACACTGCAACATCACGGAATCTTGATTCTAAGGACATGTACATAACCTTCACGACTACGACAACTACTACTACAACTAACCCATCTCTTTGGGAAGGACCTACTTCCACTGGGGAATCCCGCCTACCAGTGACTATGCCCTCGTCTGCTACACCTGACGTTAGTATATAAGCGCCAGGCTCCTTACTTCTGTTTCAGAATCTCCACGACTACGGTGCTCTTCGCACCTACTCCAAGGTTGAGGGACTGAATACCTCATCTTCTGTATATATAGTCCTACTGTCTTCAAGTCATGTCCTGGAATTTGTATTGATAAAGCCACTGGATGGCGAAACGTCTACAATAAAGATACCCAGATGTTGCACATGTGTCTTAATTCCACAGTTGGATGTTGGATATGTTGGATATCTTTGGATGATGAATATCTAACGATGTTAGATATTCAACATCCACTTAGGAAAAAAATAACAATAAATTTGTGAATAGACATCTCAGCATGCTAGCCAGGGAGTCAGACACCCCCGAGCCCAAGGTGTTACTTAGTCTTCGTATATACATTACTGACAGCGGGTTGTTGGTATCACCCATCATACGCGGATGATTTCACGGGATAATACACGATTATTATTAGCCACCATTCCTGGAAGGATACCAGTTGCACGATGAAACTCCAAGAGAGCATTACGACAGTGAAACTAGGCACATCTGAAGGCAACATCTCGGTGGGAAATGCAACAGGACTGGCGACCTGGATTCGCGTGTGTCCCGCTGTGAGAGAACCCAGATCCCCTGCTCCTCCTAACATTTATACGCATAAGAACATAAGTATTAGACATTTTTTCTATTTTTCGTACTATAGTTCATTAGTTGTGGGCATGGCGTTGTATGGTGGTAAACATGGCCACCACATGATAACATGGCCACCACATGATAACATGGCCACCACATGATAACATGGCCACCACATAACATAGCCACCACATAACATGGCCACCACATAACATGGCCACCACATGGTATGTGAAACCATGTTCAACTTTACATAACACATGCCCACTGTTCTACTGTTCTTTTGACTGATAATATTGTTAGGTAATTATTGCTTGTTAAGCTATAGTCCAGGTAATAAATGTAATCATTTCTAATTCTGAAATTATCAGTGACGTAACCACATGTCACATGTGTTAATAACTAAAGTCCTTAAGAGTAAAAATGACGGGGTACTTGAGGGTGGCTAGAGACAGGAACCCTCAACTGTGTACGAGTCTCCTGGTGACACCATTAAGTTTCGTCAATGTGCTGTACATTTTCTACGCTCACTTTAAAACATTATTCTCCTTCGTGTGTCAGAAAGAATGCATCAAGGACAAGAAGTCTTTCTTGTGTCTTTTAAAATGTACGACCAAGAGGGACCGAGTGTTTTTGTGTATGTGGAAGAATAAACAAGGAGAAAAGATGATTCAAGTGTCTGGAAGAATGTACAAGGAGAGACGGTCTCTTGTTTATATGGTAGAACGTACGACAAGGAGAGAAGTTGCAAGACGTACACAGCACTGTAATTATACATTATCAGAAGGATCAGGTTAAGGGCACATAGATGGAACACGAGAACTCAAACAAACCAGAGAAACTACGAAGCATTCCCACAGGTTTACAAAAGTAGAATAAGCTAGAAAAAGAACACAGTACGGTGAACAGAACACAGTACGGTGAACAGAGAACACAGTACGGTGAACAGAACACAGTACGGTGAACAGAGAACACAGTACGGTGAACAGAACACAGTACGGTGAACAGAGAACACAGTACGGTGAACAGAACACAGTACGGTGAACAGAGAAAACAGTACGGTGAACAGAACACAGTACGGTGAACAGAGAACACAGTACGGTGAACAGAACACAGTACGGTGAACAGAACACAGTACGGTGAACAGAGAACAGTACGGTGAACAGAGAACACAGTACGGTGAACTGAGAACACAGTACGGTGAACAGAGAACACAGTACGGTGAACTGAGAACACAGTACGGTGAACAGAGAACACAGTACGGTGAAGTGAGAACACAGTACGGTGAACAGAGAACACAGTACGGTGAACATAGAACATAGTACGGTGAACAGAGAACGCAGTACGGTGAACAGAGAACAGTACGGTGAACAGAGAACACAGTACGGTGAACTGAGAACACGACAGGGGTATATAACCTCAGCCAAGGAAAAATTTATCTGGAGGTGGGCTAAAGAGCCAGGACTCGACACTCACAAACATCAGCTAGGCAAATACAAGTTTAAATATAAAATTGCGTCCATATAGCTGTGACTGGCGTTCGTGAACGCTTTTATGAAGCGTCATCAAATTACCATCCGTCATTTAATTAACAGTTATGAGAGAGTACAAACAAATTTGTCCGTTTGACCTCTACGTTCGTCGCATTTTTTTTTCTTTTGCAGTTGCAATGAAGGGGACACAGAACTGAGGCACAATAATGGACGGACAAATGTAATTTGCTGTTGTCTATAAATAAATTTTCTTGTAAGCAAAAAAAAAAAAAATCTGCACAATAATCTGGAATGAAACAAACTGGTAGACAAATGTCCCAAGAGGAGGAAAAAATCCCCCTGGTAGTTTCCCATGCGGCCAGCCCAAACACGGAGGGAAAAGGAATTTCCTCATAATTTTGTGGGTGTGTTTTCCGTGTGTGCCGCTGGAGGCGCGGCGGCCCCACTGACCAGCTGTGGCCGCCATTATCATACAAATGAGCATACGCTCGCGGCCCGCTTTACTGTGGAGAAGTGGGCTGTGGAGGAGGGGCTGGGGAAGAGTGGGGCTTGGGAGGAAAGGGGCTGGGGAGTGGAGGTCAGGAGAGGGCTACATCTGTCAATGACCTTACTTACCAGCCTTAATGGCTCGTCTTTTAATGTTTTTATCTTCCATTTCTTAATAGTGCGCAGGAAAAACATTTAATGCATTTATAGGAGAGTAAGTAAACGCACAAAGCTGTGAATCGACCCCTGCAAACACACATAGGTGAGTACACACACTCGAACACACACACACACACACACATATATATATATATATATATATATATATATATATATATATATATATATATATATATTATATATATATATATATTATATATATATATATATATATATATATATATATATATATATATATATATATATATATATATATATATATATATATATATATATATATATATATATATATATATATATATATATATATATATATATATATATATATATATATATATATATATATATATATATATATATTATATATATATATATATATATTATATATATATATATATATATATATATATATATTATATATATATATATATATATATATATATATATATATATATATATATATATATATATTATATATATATATATATATATATATATATATATATATATATATATATATATATATATATATATATATATATATATATATATATATATATATATATATATATATATATATATATATATATATATATATATATATATATATATATATATATATATATATATATATATCAAAACAACCACTCTGAAAGAATAGAGAAATTCCAAGCGCTTTCGTGACTTCTCACATTATCAAGGAACTATGATATAGTTCCTTGATAATGTGAGTAGTCACGAAAGCGCTTGGAATTTCTCTATTCTTTCAGAGTGGTTGTTTTGCATATTTTGAAATCACCTGTTTACTGTGATCTTATTGCATATATATATATATATATATATATATATATATATATATATATATATATATATATATATATATATATATATATATATATATATATATAATATGTGTGTGTGTCGTACCGAATATGTAAAACTGGTCAGTTAGCAAGAACTCATTTAAAATTAAGTCCTTTCTAAAATTTTCTCTTATACGTTTAAAGATATATTTTTTTCATTAATGTTATTGTAAAAAAATTTAATTTTGCACCAAAAGAACCTTAGAAAACTTACCTAACCTTATTATAACAAGAACAATTTATTTTAGCCTAACCCAACTAAATATATTTTACAATTGTTTACAATAATTTAATACTAAACAAACACAGTGAAATATATTTTTTTTTCGTTAGGCTCAGAATGATTTTGGCGAAATTATTGCATACACAAATTTTCACTTGTCTTATATGACAAGATGAACGTTGTTATTTAATCCAAGATCGCAAGTTTTGCCTAATCGGCACGACATATATATATATATATATATATATATATATATATATATATATATATATATATATATATATATATATATATATATATATCAATAACAACACTGCACTAGCCAAGGAGTCGAACCCATGCTGTTTTGGCTCGCCTCATGGTGAGAGAAAACGCATGACGCTCAGAGGCGTATACACCACCGTATGCTCTTCGATGGTGGGTACAACATCTAGCTTGGCTGGATGCACAATTGTTAAGGATTGTGTGGTCTAGTGGTCTAAAGCGTCATGCGTTTTCTCTCACCATGAGCAGGGCCAAAACATCATGGGTTCGACTCCTTGCCTAGTGCAGTGTTGTTTATTGATCAATACCACTTGTTCCGTGGGTACAATAATATATATGTGTGTTTATATAAGTGTCATTAACACTGATCAGTAATGGGTAAATTCCGCCTGAAAATAAATAAAAGTATAAAAGAATGTATATATTTCAGCCTCACACACAACCTTCGGTAGATGCATGAAACTCTGCTCACACCCTGGAGGACGCAGGGTCGAGCTCTGCTCACACCCTGGAGGACGCAGGGTCGAGCTCTGCTCATACCCTGGAGGACTCAGAGTCGAACCCCACCACAAAGAGACATAGGGTCAAGTCTTCAAATACCTATTGTCTTTACTACTTTACAGTAAATAAGATACCTGAGAGATAATAAACTGCTGTAGGTCGCATCCTGGGAAAAACCTAAAAAAATGGAAATGAGCCATATAGATTAACTATGTTAAGGAATAAGACATAATACCTTGACTGGAACAATTCACAAATAACTCGAACTTAGGTGAAGACCTTATGACGATGTTTCTGCCCATCTTGTATCATTGTCAAGTCACAACTGAGAGAGAAAGAGCAGAGAAGACCAGAAGATAGATCTTTCTCCCGACCTGTCTTGATCTTCTTGAAACGACGTCTTAATCTTCCTCTCATAAGCGCGGGTTATTTATTAATGGTATTTAGCGAGTTATCCTGTGTTATTATCTCTCCCGGGTTGATAAGCCTAATAAAGTCCTCTTTTATCATCTCACGTATAAACCATTGTAGTGCAGAGCCTCAGTGAGGTGCAGCGGCCAGAACCGGTAGCCTGCTGAGCGTGGTCACGTGAACCTTCTCCTGGACTCCAGGACGGGAAGCCTGCTGAGCGTGGTCATGAACCTTCTGCTGGATTCCAGGACTGGAAGCCTGCTGAGCATGGTCATATGAACCTTCTGCTGGACTCCAGGACGGGAAGCCTGCTGAGCGTGGTCATGAACCTTCTGCTGGATTCCAGGACTGGAAGCCTGCTGAGCATGGTCATATGAACCTTCTGCTGGACTCAACCGCGTCTCCATGTTGTATGTTGCGCGTCTGCATTAATAACTCATTACGACTATAACCAGATATAAACACGTAATAGTTCATCACCAGTGTAACTTATTCAGTTATCAAAACCTTTCTGCCCAGTTTCTGGACCCATTATGTACCTCTGTAATTTTTTAACTACCACCCACACCATGGTTATGAAACGCATAATAAAGATAACTAACTCTCCATGTTGTTGGCTTCCATTGTTGTCTTTGTGTAAACTGAAAGTGCGTATGGACATGAAGAGGGTAGCTTCAGTGCTTTTCCTTTTCAGAACATAGGATATTTTGTGTAAGATATTAACATAATTCCAGTATGTTGTGGCTAGCATGAAGAATATGTATATCTGACTGCTCGTCTGTGTCCGGTGTTCCTTGCGTCATCAAGTTCCTTCAAATATATTCTATGTAAGAAAACTTGCAGTCCTTAACGGAATTTCGTAGATTCCTGGCGTGAGGGTCGGGTCGGGGTTCCAATATTTCTTGAAAATACTGTTAGCAATTTTATTAGAGAAATATAGAGCCACTTTCCCGATATTACTTGGAATTTTCTTAAGGCCCCGTGTTGCTGATGGTACGGGATACTTAAAATATTAGTTACGTTCTTCTCCTGAGTGGGATGTTTTATATATATATATATATATATATATATATATATATATATATATATATATATATATATATATATATATATATATATATATATATATATATAATGTCGTGCTGAATAGGTAAAACTGGTCAATTAGCAAGAACTCATTTAAAATTAAGTCCTTTCTAAAATTTTCTCTTATACTTTTAAAGATATATTTTTCATTTATGTTAATGTAAAAATTAATAATTTTGTACCAATAGAACCTTAGAAAACTTACCTAACCTTCCTATAACAAGCGCAATTTAATTTAGCCTAATCCAACTAAATATATTTTAGATAAGTTTACAATAATTTAATAATAACAAACACAAAGAAATATATTTTTTTTGTTAGGTTCAAAATGTGATAAATGGTTTAAAAAACCGACAAGTTGAAGATTGAAACACTTATGCAACATATGGGAATCTTTACTGAGCAAACGTTTCGCCACACAGTGGCTTTCTCAGTCCAATACAAAGTAGAAGGGTGTAAGGAGAGGAGTTTGAGGTAATCAGTCCCTTAGGATGGAGTCGATGTGTTCAGTCCATCAATCTTGTAGAAAGAACAGCATAGGGCCGTAGACGTGGCTTATATACTGTAGTCAGGTGAGGAGAAGCAGGAGACGAAGACCTACTTCGACTAGTGGATGGTACCACTATGACCCCGCCTCCTCCTGCTTCGCCTCACCTGACTACGGTATATAAGCTACGTCTACGGCCCTATGCTGTAAATAACAATGGTTATAAATGACCATAATTTTTAAAGGGGTGGACCAGTAAGCCAGCGGAAGGCCTCGGTCAGATGACCAAAAGCTCCAAAGGCGGGTCATCATCTGACTAAAACCCTCGTCAGGAAACATTTGTCCTGTTCCTGACGAACCTTACCTAACCTAACCCTATGCTGTACTTTCTACAAGATTGATGGCCTGAACACATCGACTCCAGGCTGAGGGACTGATTACCTCAAACTCCTCCTCTCCTTACACCCTTCTACTTTGTACTGCAATAATTTCGCAAAAATCATATTGACCCTTCATTGAGGAAACGTTTCGCCACGGAGTGGCTTCATCAGTCTATATATATATATATATATATATATATATATATATATATATATATATATATATATATATATATGGCTTCTACTGCATCTAATTGGATAAATCAATCTGGATATCCTAGTTGGCGGAAGTAGGCTAGCAAGGTATCTTATCATTTCTCTATATATATTTAGAGTTCAAAATTCTCCTCGTGAAAGCTGTGGAGTTGGCTACGTGTGTTACTTTTCTGTAGACCACAAAGGAAAGCATAAAAGAAAGTGATTGTTATTACCTTATATACACTGGAAGAAGGTTATCCTGCACTTTTGGGAAACATTTCGCACATGCTTGTGGAGCAATGACGGAACCGCCGCTGCCACACCACTGGTATGTTGAGTTCACAACACACCAGCGTCCCTTCACAGTGTCTTGTACACTGTCTACGGTGCATTGTATGTTGTACAAACATTTTGATCTAATAACCTGAATATCTAGCATAAGAATTACATTTATATTTATTATATGTCAAGGCTATATGCAATCTTGTGTACGAATACTTGAGTTCTTAGTTTTTAGCCTCCCTAACTTTATTCTTTGATACAGAGAAAGAGCCTGGCCTGGAAAGAGCCTATTAGAAATATTTATGGCGTACCTCAACCACACTGGCACTGACCTCAGCACAGTTCTACAACCGGCACAACCATTTCTTAGACATTACTTTATGGGGAATTCAAATAAATATATCTTCAAAAGAGAGTAATAAAATTAGTCACAGTACCATGACTGAAATGATTTACAACTAAACCACAATTCAGAGATGAGACTTTAGGCAACAGTTCGATCGATCTTGGACCATTAAAACCGAAATGTCTAAAGTTTCCTCTGTTTCCTCTATGAATACGGGCTAGTTGGGAAGTGAGTTTTCTCTCAGTTTAAATGGAAATGCAACAAGGTCTTTCAGCTTCTAGCAGGCACTGTTTACATCTACAGAAAATTCATGTACTCTGTCATAGGAGAGAGGATCAGCGTATGAAGTCAGCCAGATTGTCATGAAGCTGCTGGAATACTTAGAGCCAGAACGCATTTTCCATATACAGTGAGGGGATCCCAGAGCAGAGGAAGTGGTACAATGATTCTTCCCAAGCAATGTTTGTGCCGCACGAAGCGATGGTTATCTCTCTCTCGTTTATGGAACAAGTAAATCTTAAGGTAGTAAAGCAACAATCCACTTACCCGTTAGTAATTACGACTTTTCTTGAGAGGTTCAGAGCTATTGTGGATTGTTACTTTACTCTTTTATTCATGCATAAAGTGTTCCGTATAACTTCATATCCTTGTTTCTCTGCCTATGCATCTCAAATAATAAAGTTGATATATTTTTAACAGAAAGATACGTAATACACTAACACATCTTTTTACATCATACACCAATACCTGTGTGAATAATTTACGTGGTGACTTGGGCCACAAGCCAGCAAGTTGCTACAAAGACACTATAAAAATAATTCACCTATTTCATAACCAGAGCCTGTCTCTAGGATACACCGCCTGACTTGTGTGAATCACACCTACAACCGTCTATGTTAACGAGGCTCACACAAGCAATACTTTCTTCTAGTGCATAATTAGTTTGCCAGATTTTGCACATTAACGACGTGTTGCATACAGGGCATCACAGTTGTTTAGACTTTTTTAAGTTTTTATTGACGTTTTTTCAATACTTGGGTAATTCAATTAGAAATAGTGAACTTCACACATGCAACAGCAACAGTACCCGGCATCATATGATCAATAGAGAGGCATAACCTTACATAATGGATAAAGATTTAAAATAATAATATAATCAAGTTAAGCGCTAAATACGTTAAGTTTTACAATAGATGTTAATATCTGATGGACTGAGCTGCTACGAGTATGTGAAGAGTAACAGACACGATAATGTGTATGTAGAAGTGGAAAATCTTACTTGAAGTAAACAGATCTCTTCAGTAAAGAAGCTCGTAGGTGGAGAAATACTCAGTGATGAAAATTATCAGATCACAGATCGGGTGGAGATCGAACCCATGGCAGGCGAGTCCTAAAACTCACAAGCCAGTGTGTTAACTGTTGACTAACTGTTCTGTGATATGTTTGTAATCGTGTTATTACGATTTCGTGAATAGTGAAAATTATACGAGGGGAGGATTCATTGAAAGCTTAATGAATAAGTTGAGGGTAATACACAATAGTTGGCTCATGAGTGATGTTTTAATGAAAGAAAATGTACTGGATATTGCATACTGGAGTAAAAAAGAAGACATATGAAAGACATGATTTGATGTTCCTTTATCACTGGTAAAAGACACACAGTTGGAGAAATATGGAGGAATAAATGTTTCGGAA
Organism: Cherax quadricarinatus; assembly: GCF_038502225.1. NCBI lineage: Eukaryota > Metazoa > Arthropoda > Malacostraca > Decapoda > Parastacidae > Cherax > Cherax quadricarinatus. Next base: position 42,720,602 of record NC_091300.1, read on the forward strand.
GAAGAAGAAGAAAGTAATTAAGAAATTATATTTGTTACTGATAGGTAGTTTTTTTAATAAAAGAATTATTGAGTGATAGTTAAAATATCTGTTGCTACTTGGTACAATTTCTGAAAGAAATTGTGAGTAGCAGCTGAAAATTTGTTGTTGGCAAGAATTGTTGTTGGAAGGAATTGTCGGGGTATTAACCCAGAAAAAAACAAAATCAGGGAGATGAGTGGAAGTGTAATCGGCTATAAATTAATAATGACTGTTGGTGGAGTATGGGAAATTACAATAAATGTTTGTATGTAATGAGATAAATGTTGATAAACTGATGAGTGAGTCACCGTCTCTGGAGCTGCGGGATTATGTGAGGTACGTAGGTTACTGAGATGGGGAATTGTGGGAAGTAGGTGAGATAGATGCAGCGAGAGAGAGAGAGAGAGAGAGAGAGAGAGAGAGAGAGAGCTAGCATCAGGTAGGGTAGGCTCCAAAACCTGGTGGTCCCTGGTCAAGGACAGACAAGGTTATCTGCCTGATGAACTCATTCCACCTCTAAATCGACAGGATGGGACCACCTCTACTAGTAGTCAAGAGAAGGCGGACCTCTTTGCTGAACACTTTGCTACCAAAATGCAAGTTCCTGATCCAGCAAGGGACCCTCCTTGGCTAGCTGCAAGAACTGTGCCAAAACTGTCAGTGGTGCCAATAAGGCAGGAAGAGGTGCATTTCCTTCTTAAATCGCTTGACCAATAAAAGGCTGTGGACCCAGACAAGTTGAGCCCAAGATTGCTGAGAAGATGTGCCGACCAGCTAGCAGCACCTCTAACTCGCATCTTTCAGCACTGCCTAGTACAGTGTAAATGGCCCTCTCTGTGGAAAGAGGCAAATGTAGTCCCTGTTCACAAAAAAAGGGCAGAGCAGAAATCAGCAACTACAGACCAGTGTCACTCCTGTCAGTCACTGGCAAGATCCTTGAGACAATAATCTCAAGACAAATGATAGAGTTTTTTGACTACCACTCACTACTTTGTGACCGTCAATATGGCTTCAGGAAAGGTTACTCTGCTGCTGATTTATTGTTAAACCTCTCCACTAAGTGACACCAGTCACTGGATGAATCCAAAGTCAGCTGTGTGGTAGCACTGGACATTGCTGGTGCTTTCGACCGGGTGTGGCACCAGGGCCTCTTAGCAAAACTTCAAGCTCTGGGAATTGCAGGCTCTACGCTATGTCTCCTTAGTGATTACCTTCGTAGTAGATCTCTAAGGGTAGTTCTCAATGGAACAGAATCATCAAGACATCCTACCGGGGCAAGTGTTCCACACGGAAGCGTGATGGGACCATTGTTATGCAATGTCTACTTCAACTACCTTCTTCATCTCATCCCAGAATCCCATGCATATGCAGACGACTGTACACTGGCATTCACTTATCCAAGAGAAGAAATGCCAACTGCTCTAAGCTACATCAATCACCAGCTAAGAGCTATATCAGCTTGGGGAAATAGATGGCAAGTAACATTTGCACGAGAAAACATAAATGATGATGATCTCTAGGCATCATGATAGTAATGCCGGTAAGGATGGCACCTGGGGAAGAAGTTGATATCCTTGGGGTGAAATCTGACTCCAAACTGACCATGAAGAACCAGGAAGCTTACAGCACTTCGCCGTATCTCGCATCTGCTTGTACGAGGCAAAAGTACGCTCACACCTTGAGTATGCTCCACTTTCTTGGTTTTCCTGCCCCCCCCCCCCTCTCATCTACGATTGCTTGACAGAGTAGAGAACAGACCAAGACGTCTCATCTCTCGCCTGGACCAGTCCTGGATAGATCTGTCATTTCAGCAGAGCCTTCAACACAGGAGGGATGTGGGTGGCCTTATTGTTGTGTACAAGGCCAATATTGTCAGAGTACCACACTTGGATCCACTTCGAGGACGGGCAGAAAGCAGCAACTTCACTCTGGCTGTACCCTTCTCCAGAACATCACTTCATCTGAGATCATTTATCCCCAGGATGACTCGAATATAGATACATTCGTACAGCATTATGATGTCAACGAGATTAAGTCAATTGATCAAATGAAAATGCTGGCCCGCAGATGGCTCCAACTTCATTCTGTTCCCTAATTGTATGTCTCATAACAATAAAAATGCTTTCAAATGAGCTGATGTAGGTAACAGCTCTTAGCTTGTCAATAAAGTTAGGAATCCTTAAGATGTAAATAGCGTGTCAATAAAGCTATGGATCCTTAACCTTGTCAAACCCTGTGTAAACAAAGGAGAGAGAGAGAGAGAGAGAGAGAGAGAGAGAGAGAGAGAGAGAGAGAGAGAGAGGTACATGTGAAGGTAAGATAGGTTTAATAAAATAATAATATTATTCCTGCAAATATGGAGGTGAAAATTAATTATTAAGAAGACGAGCACACTTAAACCTAGTATATTATTACATGAGGAGAGACGAGGGATCTGACCAGACAATTCTAGCGAATGAAATTTTTCTTGAGAAATAACTATGACGAACTCACTGAAAAAAACTATCAGAAATCAACAGATGTTGAAGGTGATCTGAACGAGCTCGTAAAAGATTAGTGAGACTGAAGAGTGAAATACGTATTGAAACTTTAATTTAGATGTAAACTGAGGAGTCTCAGTTGAATGGGAATTTATATTCATCTTTCACTGATGTTATGATGCTTAACAATTTGCAAACGGCCAATTTTTTTTACAAACAATATCTCTCAGTCCACAACAGGATTCGAACCTACACACTCTGCATCAAAATACATAGTACTTACGCCACTCAGCCAGATTCTATATCTGGCTGAGTAGCGTAAGTACTACATACTTTGCAGTGTGTGTAGGTTTGAATCCTGCTGTGGACTGATAGATCTTGAAGACATATATTAAACTACAAGTTCTCTACGATGGTAACAAACTTCCCATAATAAGTGAGGATAACTTGAAGTATCTGATGCTTGGATTTAGGATAATTTTTTTTTTACACAGGGTTTGACAAGGTTAAGGATCCCTAGCTTTATTGACAAGCTAAGAGCTGTTACCTACATCAGCTCATTTGAAAGCATTTTTATTGTTATGAGACATACAAGTAGGGAACAGGATAAAGTTGGAGCCATCTGTGGGCCAGAATTTTCATTTGATCAACTGACGTTATCTCGATTAATGATTTTTTTTTTGCGAAAGGTGAAGATATGTAACTACTGATGTACGGTGGGGAATTTTTTATTGATGGGTATTGTGGAAAATTGCATATATCTGAATGTAACTAATTATGTACATAACAGTAAATGAACATAGATAATTATTATTTATCAGTTAGACAAGTAGGAATTTGGGACACCTAGGTCGCAAAAAATGTCCCCCTTCGATACCTACCACTGTCATATCCACAAGTTGCTCTGAACCTATTAATTAAATGAAATATACATCACCAGGAATGCTGGTAAATATATAAATTTGTGGACTGTACATTAAAATTTAAAAAGGTTTATAGTATATACACACATTTACATAACAGAAGGAAAATATATCTTAATCATAACACTCACCAATTTGACTGGAGATTAAGTTGTCATGTACAGGACCCCCCCCCCCCTTTTGCCTACATTTATGAAGAATTTACTGGCCGGAAATTAAACATAATTTAGACATGACTTAGCTGGGGTTCCTGGAGTTGTCCTGTCCTGTTGTCTGATTCTCAAATTATGCAGGAATGCACATCCAACAATTTCGCCTCCTATTTGAGAGGTGTCAGCCCAATTTTAACCTCTAGAGCACGAAAAATTCTTCCCATTATTCACAACGTGTTATTCAATTCAAACAAAATGGCCACTGACCCCCCCAGCCGCAGGTTTCCCATTTTCGATAACATACTTCTTTTAAAAATACAATATAGGGCATCTATTTACTTATAAATTATCGTATTTCCGGAAAATATAGAGTATTTTCCACAGGTATGATTCATTAACTAGATCAGGGGTTCTAAACCGGGGATATCCATACCACTTGGGGGTATGAGAACCACATAATGGGGGGTATGAGAACCACATAATGGGGGGTATGAGAACCACATAATGGGGGGTATGATAACCACATAATGGGGGGTATGAGAACCACATAATGGGGGGTATGAGAACCACATAATGGGGGGTATGATAACCACATAATGGGGGGTTTGAGAACCACATAATGGGGGGTATGAGAACCACATAATGGGGGGTATGAGAACCACATAATGGGGGGTATGAGAACCACATAATGGGGGGTATGAGAACCACATAATGGGGGGTATGAGAACCATATAATGGGGGGTATGAGAACCACATAATGGGGGGTATGAGAACCACATAATGAGGGGGGTATGGAACTCGGTCTCTGAACAATTTGCAGTTTTTCTACAAGTGAATATGACAAAATCCTTATGATTATCTTTCAGCTGTTGTGTTCCCAGCTCTCTATATGTAAAGTAAAAACCAAGCTATTGACATCTTTTGAAATAATTCTTCTTCTGTCAACAAACCGGCTGTATCCCACCGGGGCAGGGAGGCCCAAAAAGAAAAACGAGTTTTTCTTTTAAACTTTAGTAATGTATACAGCAGAAGGGGTTACTAGCCCCTTGCTCCCGGCATTTTAGTCGCCTCTTACAACACGCATGGCTTACGGAGGAAGAATTCTGTTCCACTTCCCCATGGAGATAAGAGGAAATAAACAAGAACAAGAACTAGTAAGAAAATAGAAGAATACCCAGAGGGGTGTGTATATATGCTTGTACATGTATGTGTAGTGTGACCTAAGTGTAAGTAGAAGTAGCAAGACGTACCTGAAATCTTGCATGTTTATGAGACAAGAAAGACACCAGCAATCCTACCATCATGTAAAACAATTACAGGTTTCCGTTTTACACTCACTTGGCAGGACGGTAGTACCTCCCTGGGTGGTTGCTGTCTACCAACCTACTACCTAGTTTTCAAGTCGTACTGGTACCTAATAGCACTGGTGATGATGATGATGGTGACAGTCTGGTGCAAGGGGGTATAAGGACATACTGGGCAATACATAGGGGGTCTCTGTAATCGTATAAAGATTAAGAACCCAAGAACTAGAGTGATTTTATAGAAGCATGTTGTGATAACTGCATAAATTTCTCTGACTTGTGGTGATGTATGTGGTCGAGGGGAAGTCAGAACCCGAGTGTAAGCTATGGTCTGTTGATGTCTCAATCCCTCTACTGAAACCAAAGACAAAATGTAATATATTTTTGTATATATTGGTAAGTGTTAACAAATGGTTCTGTTAAATACACTACCTTTAAGAACTGACAAAGAAACAGTGATTTAAGATTTTTGACAATCAAGGTTATCTTTCTACATTTTTAGTCTCAGTAAATACATATAGATTTAATGCCACTAAAACCTGATACTATATGACTTTTAGTCCTATAAATCTAGGGTAAGTGTAAATGTACCTCAGGTAGTGAAGAGCTAGAGACTTCGCATTTTATGGATCAGTTATAATGTAAGCTTGCGAGTAAATATGACACCGGTGTATTACTTAATAAAGTGTAGAAAACCTACAAGGATAACCATATATTATTACCTATGTTATAATGCTCTAAGTTTTTTATGATTAAAAATGCGTACAGTATCTCTTTCTTTTGTATTAATTCATCTATGTGAAAGTCTCTTGATAATTATGACACAGAGGAAGACCTTTCTGAGACCTTGTAGTGAGGAGGAGGGGGGCGGGGAGCTAGTCTTGTTTTACGACTGACAATATCGATGGTGTGTCGAAGTTAGAGATACATTTAAATAAATTTGCATTTATATGGCCAACTTGGGTTTCTACACCACCTTCACCACTGTCTATGAAATAGACATTAGTCTGTCACTAAGTGATAGATGAATAGAACGATGATGAATTTATAATTCGGAAGAGTAAACAGCGAGATGGGAATGTTGGGGAAGGAGGAGGAAGAAGTGGGAGAAGTTGACGGTAGGAGGCGTGTGGGAAAGGCGGGGACGACAGGAGAAACAATTGGGCGACGGGGAAAGAGGTGGGGCGACGGGGAAAAAAAGTGGGGATATGTAAAAATTATTAGGATGGGGGAAAAAAGTTGGAGTGACAGGGAAACTATGGAGCGATGTTCAGCCGTGTCCCAGGACACGTGACAGTTTATTCCAGTGTCCCAGGACACGTGACAGTTTATTCCAGTGTCCCAGGACACGTGACAGTTTATTTACAAACAAATGAAGGTGAAACAAAACTTTATGACTGTGGACGCTGCATGAGGAGGTCGATGCGAGGCTGGTGAACCTTCTCTTAGTCAAAATGAAAAACAGAATATTTAATTAAGGGAGAAGCCTACAATTCATGGTTATCCTAACGATATCCTCACATATTCTCCGCTCGTTACATAGATGACATAAATGGAAACTAGAAAGTAAAAGTAGGTTAAAGGTAGATAACGAATTCCTGCAGTGTGAGGATACTGAACGGACTGCGTCTGGTAGAATTAGACACATGTGCAACATCTGGGTATCTTTATTTGTAGAGGCTTCGCCATCCAGTGACTTTATCAATACAAATTCCAGGACATAAATGGAGGACTGTAGAACTATATATATAAAAAGTTGATGTAATCAGCCCGTCAGCCTTGGAGGTGGTGATGAGCACCGTAGTCTTGAAGAATCACCAACTCTAAGACTGACGGACTGATTGTCTCGTCTTTTGTATATAGTTCTAGAATCTTCCCATTATGCCCTTAAATTTGTATTGATAAAACCACTGGATGGCGATATGTCAACAAATAAAGGTACCCAGATGTTGTACACGTGTCTAATTCTTCAACTTGTCGGTACTGTCTACCGTTCACCTACTATACTTGGAAGAAATGCTGTGGCACCAACTCATTTCATGGACTCTGTAGGTATGACTAAGTTCGGAAAGGACAGGAAATTAATCAGAAAATGAAAGAGCAAAGACAGGGCCAGTGAACTAAAGCTTAACCCAGGAGACACAGCTAAATGATCATTTTATAAATGATATACAATACAGACAAGCTGATGAATAAGATACATGTGCAACACTTGGATACCTGTATTACCGAAACGTTCCGCCTGCACAGAAGGCTTCTTCTGTCAAATACAAGAGTTACACATGCATCTTATTCACAACAAGGCGAGTACAGCTCCGCGAGGTGAAAAATGCCCTACATATGTTTGGCTTACTCTCTGAGACCTGTCTCCTTTTTCACGATCTGCTGACTAAAGAGGGAAGAAGGTGGAGTGAAGAGTCAAGAGAGGTTGTGGGAGGGAGACAAATCGGTGAGGCGGTGTCACGTGACAAGAAAGGAAGTCTTCTAGCTGAGGGGAGATAAAGAGAGACAAGGTTAGTACTGTGGTAAAAGACTCGTGAGGGAATTCAAGAAACTGAGAGTGAAGCTCTGGAGTGTTATACTTTTAGAAGATTGTGGGCTCTATATTGTATAAGTATCTGTCCTGTGATAAATTTCGTATCTAGTCCTTCAAATAACTAGCGAAAGTAATTCCCCTGCAACATTATATTGTTCTCTTAGTAGTAATTCCCCTGCAACATTATATTGTTCTCTTAGTAGTAATTCCCCTGCAACATTATATTGTTCTCTTAGTAGTAATTCCCCTGCAACATTATATTCTCTTAGTAAGCAATTTTATAATCACTTTTTATTTCCTATTATGAATTACATTAATTATAAATAAATTAATCGCATTATTTCCTTTCATCTTAGTTTTTGGAATAATCTTCTAAGAAACATTTTACTTAAGGTATTAAACTAAGTGGTGGTATCCCAACAAAGTGAATCTAAGAGGTTACTAAAGGATAAGCAGTGTTTTTACACCTCTATGTAACTTATGTGAGTTCAGAGGTGGAGCTCTTTAATTGGCCACTGAAGAGTGTTTACTAAGTAGATTGCTAATTAACTCTGTTGAGGGTAATCAGTCGCCCTCCTTCGCCCCCCCCCACCACCACCATCCGGTATAACAAGGATAAAGACAAATTCAACAAGAATACAGAACAGTGTGTGTGGTGGCACCTACTAGCTGTTAGAATTATTGTATTTGATGTGAACCCTGACAGCCTCCGCCCACACCCTGAGTAGTGTAGGCCCATTTCCGAAATGGCCAGACCTAGAACGACAAGGGTAGGTAGGAGATTTCTAAGAACAACATTGTCGTGGATGTAGACGAATCAAAGTCCGAGGGAACCCATGTTGGTTTATATATCCGACGACACTCATAATCATAACAGATGCCACGAACCAAAGTATAAAATATTACACAAACAAAATATGACGAACAGGATTAAGTTACTCTTCAATCCTATGATCTAAGATTACATTAAATACTATCTCTTCCCAATACTCAATAAGCGGAATATTTACAGAGGCACTGACATCTGATCAAAAAAAAAAAAATCAATTGGAAGGAGGAGCATGAATTTCTTTATGGAAAATTAAAAGAAGAACTTGTAAGTAAGTTAGTGTTAGCTCTTCCTGATTTCTCAAAGGACTCTGAGATTCCTACTGACGCATCGAGTGTTGCCTGATGCCCAAAGGTTGAGGAAAGCAAACCTCATCCAGTGACCTAATTTGGTAGGAAAATAAAAAGGGCCTGTGTTTGGATACTCTATTACTTATAAGTATAGAGTGAGATATTTTCATCCTTGTGTGTTTCAGCGCCACTTTAAGGTAATATGAGACCGCCGATCGTTGTTATATATATTCAGTATATTCGGCCGAGTTAATTAGCCCTCCGCTTAGCAAATACCATCTACGTGGTGATTAAAGATTTCCATTTCTGAGTCCACTAAAGTTACAAAGGGGCGCGAACAAACCTCCTTACGTATTAGCATCCTCCAAGCGGGCTAATTCTAAAATAAGATAAAACCGGGAATAAATTAAGTTCCTTAATACTTAATATTATTGATAATATAGAATAAATGGTTGTTCATAAAATTAATCAGTATCATTTTACCACTAGAGAGCAATATGGTTTTTCAGGGAAGCCATCTCAGCTAGTACAACTAGCAGAGTACAATCCTCTTTTAAGCTAGGAACACCCTGTACCCTTGCTCCTCTCTCCAGAGAACAGGGAGAAGATGTTGCGCCATCCTCCACTGAGCAACAAACACCCTACCCAGCCTTTCATCCTTTTTTCCCAGATCTCGAGGACACAATGTCTCTTGGGAATTATGAGAGTCAAGAAAATTATACAAGACGAAACAACAGTAGAGTTCAATTATTGTTGTACATTTTGTGATTCATGTTGTTTTAAAGACTAACTAGGGAAATGTGTTTTGGGGATAAGAAAGGAGAGGGAAGAGGAAAATGTATGGATGAAGGATAGCTAGGGTAGGATTTATGGGTGTAGGGATTATAGAGAAGAATTCACTGGAAAAGGGGTTTGAAGGTAGGAGTTACAGTAACAGGTGTCAGAGGGTAGGATTTACTGGAGGAAGTACTAGTGGGTAGAATTTACGGAAGCAGAAAACAAAGATGGGATTTACAAGGGTTGGTACTAGGTTTTAAAATTATTTGGGCAAGACGAAGAAAGGTAACAAATTATGATGGAATGTTCTATAAGGAATGAGAAGGGTAATAATTTTTATCATATTCAATGTGGAGAGGGGGAGGGGAGGAAAAGCTAAATCCGTAGGGGTCATATAGCGTCTCATGAAAGAGAGATAATGATTGCTTAATTTTTGGGAGTTTTTTTTACAGCGAATGACCATAATAACAGTCGATGGCTAAAGTTTCCAACTAAATATATTTACTCATTTTGGGTGTATGTAAATAATATTTGTAACATACCTGTGTAATGAATTCACTTATATTGATTCAACCCTGAGCTTCTTGACGATTGAAGAGCTTTGGCTCCTTGTTTGTTGCTTCTCTATTTTTCACCTTCAGGCTTGTAGGTCCCTTTTTTCCCCTTCCCTTTATTCTCCTCCCTCCGCCTCCTGTTTCCTCCCACCTCTGTGAGTTCCAGTGGCCCCAGTCAGTCCTTCCTCCCTTCTCAAGTCAAGGATAACAGCAACCAGCCTGAGTACTTCGCATTATAAACAGAGCCCATCTGCAATTTTAAGCATCACTTCCGTATTCGGTGACTGAGAATTAGTAAAGAATGATTAGTTTTATTTGCTAAGCAATTTGACTGTAGACTAATGTAATCAGGCATGACCCAAGAAAAAACAGAGGGCAGTAAGAATTTCTTGTTTTGAGAACCGTTCAATAGGATCAGGCACCCCTCTCAGGAAAGGAGGTAGTGGAGGCTGACTTCATACTTTACAAATATATACGAGAGAACCTCAGGGTTCAGGACCTGCCCCAGCAGGCAACCCAATGTAAAGAAGCAGACCCATGAACTGTAGCTCAGTTTCACAATCATAAACACACCAGCCAAGACAAATACGTTACACACAATAGCTCACCAGCCAAGACGAACACGTGATACACAGACCAAGATAGACACATGATACACACACAAACACACAAGCCAAAAGAAACACATGATGCACACAACACACCGTCCAAAACAAATACTAGACACACAATAAATAGTTAAACGACAAAGAGCCATGAAAGGAAACACTCGTCCAGTTTCCCGACATAAAATACCACCAGCTAGCAGCCTCCAATAGTGTTCACCATAAACCAAACTAGCGAATGAGGCATTACAGTAATGAGGAGCCTATAAAAGAAAAATTAAGGACACAATACCGTGGTTTCAGTTCACAAACAACAATACCGTAGCTTCAGTTCACAAACCACAATACCGTAGCTTCAGTTCACAAACAACAATACCGTGACTTCAGTTCACAAACCACAATACCGTAGCTTCAGTTCACAAACAACAATACCGTAGCTTCAGTTCACAAACAACAATACCGTAGCTTCAGTTCACAAACCACAATACCGTAGCTTCAGTTCACAAACCACAATACCGTAGCTTCAGTTCACAAACAACAATACCGTAGCTTCAGTTCACAAACAACAATACCGTAGCTTCAGTTCACAAACAACAATACCGTAGCTTCAGTTCACAAACAACAATACCGTAGCTTCAGTTCACAAACAACAATACCGTAGCTTCAGTTCACAAACAACAATACCGTAGCTTCAGTTCACAAGCCACAATACCGTAGCTTCAGTTCACAAACCACAATACCGTAGCTTCAGTTCACAAACAACAATACCGTGACTTCAGTTCACAAACAACAATACCGTAGCTTCAGTTCACAAACCACAATACCGTGACTTCAGTTCACAAACAACAATACCGTAGCTTCAGTTCACAAACAACAATACCGTGACTTCAGTTCACAAACCACAATACCGTGACTTCTGTTCACAAACCACAATACCGTGACTTCTGTTCACAAACCACAATACCGTGACTTCAGTTCACAAACAACAATACCGTGACTTCTGTTCACAAACCACAATACCGTAGCTTCAGTTCACAAACAACAATACCGTGACTTCAGTTCACAAACAACAATACCGTGACTTCTGTTCACAAACCGCAATACTGTGACTTCTGTTCACAAACAACAATACCGTGACTTCTGTTCACAAACCGCAATACTGTGACTTCTGTTCACAAACCACAATACCGTGGCTTAAGTTCACAAACCACAATACCGTGGCTTAAGTTCACAAACCACAATACCGTGGCTTCAATTCACAAACCACAATACCGTAGCTTCAACACAACTAACTCAGAGTTTATTAAGAAACTCGTGCACCACGTTTTGGGTTCACATCGATACTCCCTCCCAAGCTCCCTCTAGGACGGACCGAAACACCGGTCTTATTTCCCAAATTATATGCTGGATGTGAATAAAATGGTTAATATCAGTGCTCATTTTATCCCTATGAGAATCGACTTTTAATTGTCTGAAATAAATGAGACTGACGTATGACAGCTGACACTGTTAGAGAACCATACAGTTACTCCTGGGATTATTACATGTTTACCTCTGGGAAAGGCATCATCTTAATAGAAGGGTAGATCGTCTGCTTAGCCACTGTGAGGGTTGTCATCTATACCACTAGGCGGGTCAACTTAAATACTGGGAGAGTCGTCAAGTTAACTACCCGAAGGGTCGTGAACTTAACTACTGGGTCGTCAGCTTAACCCGTAGACTGACAGTCATAGGACAATTCCACGTCAGGGTACATTTACCTTGAAAATGACATACCATGACAACTACCACTACCCTCCGTCACTCCCTCACAGGTTCACTAGCTCTCTCACTCCCTCACAGGTTCACTAGCTCTCTCACTCCCTCACAGGTTCACTAGCTCTCTCACTCCCTCACTGGTTCACTAGCTCTCTCACTCACTCCCTCACAGGTTCACTAGCTCTCTCACTCCCTCACTGGTTCACTAGCTCTCTCCCTCACAGGTTCACTAGCTCTCTCTCTCTCACTCCCTTACAGGTTCACTAGCTCTCTCACTCCCTCACAGGTTCACTAGCTTTCTCCCTCACTCCCTCACCGGTTCACTAGTTCTCTCACTCCCTCACTGATTCACTAACTCTCTCCCTCACTCCCTCACCGGTTCACTAGTTCTCTCACTCCCTCACTGATTCACTAACTCTCTCCCTCACTCCCTCACAGGTTCACTAGCTCTCTCCCTCACTCACTGGCTCACTAGCTCTCTCCCTCACTCACTGGCTCACTAGCTCTCTAACTCACTGGCTCACTAGCTCTCTCACTCACTGGCTCACTAGCTCTCTCACTCACTGGCTCACTAGCTCTCTCACTCACTGGCTCACTGGCTCACTAGCTCTCTCCCTCACTGGCTCACTAGCTCTCTCACTCACTGGCTCACTAGCTCTCTCACTCACTGGCTCACTAGCTCTCTCACTCACTGGCTCACTAGCTCTCTCACTCACTCACTGGCTCACTAGCTCACTCACTCACTGGCTCACTAGCTCTCTCACTCACTGGCTCATTAGCTCTCTCACTCACTGGCTCACTAGCTCACTCACTGGCTCTCTCACTCACTGGCTCATTAGCTCTCTCACTCACTCACTGGCTCACTAGCTCTCACTCACTGGTTCACTAGCTCGCTCACTGGCTCACTAGCTCACTCACTGGCTCACTAGCTCGCTCACTGGTTCACTAGCTCTCACTCACTCACAGGTTCACTAGCTCTCTCACTCACTCACAGGTTCACTAGCTCTCTCACTCACAGGTTCACTAGCTCTCTCACTGGTTCACTCTCTCACTCACTCACAGGTTCACTAGCTCTCTCACTCACAGGTTCACTAGCTCTCTTACTGGTTCACTCTCTCACTCACTCACAGGTTCACTAGCTCTCTCACTCACTGGTTCACTAGCTCTCTCACTCACTGGTTCACTAGCTCTCTCACTCACTGGTTCACTAGCTCTCTCACTTACTGGTTCACTCACTCTCTCACTTACTGGTTCACTCACTCACAGGTTCACTAGCTCTCTCATTCACTGGTTCACTCACTCACAGGTTCACTAGCTCTCTCACTCACAGGTTCACTAGCTCTCTCACTCATTGGTTCACGCTCTCACTCACAGGTTCACTAGCTCTCTCACTCACAGGTTCACTAGCTCTCTCACTGGTTATCTCTCTCACTCACAGGTTCACTAGCTCTCTTACTCACAGATTCACTAGCTCTCTCACTCACAGGTTCACTAGCTCACTCACTGGTTCACTAGCTCTCTCACTCACTGGTTCACTAGCTCTCTCACTCACTGGTTCACTAGCTCTCTCACTCACTGGTTCACTAGCTCTGTCACTCACAGGTTCACTAGCTCTCTCACTCACTGGTTCACTCACTCACTCACAGGTTCACTAGCCCTCTCACTCACAGGTTCACTAGCTCTCTCACTCATTGGTTCACTCTCTCACTCACAGGTTCACTAGCTCTCTCACTCACCGGTTCACTAGCTCTCTCACTCACTGGTTCACTCACTCATTCACAGGTTCACTAGCCCTCTCACTCACAGGTTCACTAGCTCTCTCACTCATTGGTTCACTCTCTCACTCACAGGTTCACTAGCTCTCTCACTCACAGGTTCACTAGCTCTCTCACTCACTGGTTCACTCACTCACTCACAGGTTCACTAGCCCTCTCACTCACAGGTTCACTAGCTCTCTCACTCATTGGTTCACTCTCTCACTCACAGGTTCACTAGCTCTCTCACTCACAGGTTCACTAGCTCTCTCACTCACTGGTTCACTCACTCACTCACAGGTTCACTAGCCCTCTCACTCACAGGTTCACTAGCTCTCTCACTCATTGGTTCACTCTCTCACTCACAGGTTCACTAGCTCTCTCACTCACAGGTTCACTAGCTCTCTCACTCACAGGTTCACTAGCTCTCTCACTCACAGGTTCACTAGCTCTCTCACTCACAGGTTCACTAGCTCTCTCACTCACTGGTTCACTCACTCATTCACAGGTTCACTAGCCCTCTCACTCACAGGTTCACTAGCTCTCTCACTCATTGGTTCACTCTCTCACTCACAGGTTCACTAGCCCTCTCACTCACAGGTTCACTAGCTCTCTCACTCATTGGTTCACTCTCTCACTCACAGGTTCACTAGCCCTCTCACTCACAGGTTCACTAGCTCTCTCACTCATTGGTTCACTCACTCCCTCACAGGTTCACTAACTCTCTCAGACTCTCGCAAGTGTCTTTATAACTCTCACATACTCTGGTATCTTTTAACTGCACGATAAATAAAATGTCAATGATTAAATGTTTTCTTTTAATGGCTTTTTAATAAATTTTCAAGTATAGTTAGACAAGTGATGTTGGGGTTATTATGGTCGTCAGAGTTGGAGAATGTTGGGGTTATTATGGTCGTCAGAGAGTTGGAGAATGTTGGGGTTATTATGGTCGTCAGAGAGCTGGAGAATGTTGGGGTTATTATGGTCGTCAGAGAGTTGGAGAATGCTGGGGTTATTATGGTCGTCAGAGAGTTGGAGAATGTTGGGGTTATTATGGTCGTCAGAGAGTTGGAGAATGTTGGGGTTATTATGGTCGTCAGAGAGTTGGAGAATGTTGGGGTTATTATGGTCGTCAGAGAGCTGGAGAATGTTGGGGTTATTATGGTCGTCAGAGAGTTGGAGAATGTTGGGGTTATTATGGTCGTCAGAGAGTTGGAGAATGTTGGGGTTATTATGGTCGTCAGAGAGTTGGAGAATGTTGGGGTTATTATGGTCGTCAGAGAGTTGGAGAATGTTGGGGTTATTATGGTCGTCAGAGAGCTGGAGAATGTTGGGGTTATTATGGTAGTCAGAGAGTTGGAGAATGTTGGGGTTATTATGGTAGTCAGAGAGTTGGAGAATGTTGGGGTTGTTATGGTCGCCAGAGAGTTGGAGAATGTTGGGGTTATTATGGTCGTCAGAGAGTTGGAGAATGTTGGGGTTATTATGGTCGTCAGAGAGTTGGAGAATGTTGGGGATATTATGGTCGTCAGAGAGCTGGAGAATGTTGGGGTTATTATGGTCGTCAGAGAGTTGGAGAATGTTGGGGTTATTATGGTAGTCAGAGAGTTGGAGAATGTTGGGGTTGTTATGGTCGCCAGAGAGTTGGAGAATGTTGGGGTTATTATGGTCGTCAGAGAGTTGGAGAATGTTGGGGTTGTTATGGTCGCCAGAGAGTTGGAGAACGTTGGGGTTATTATGGTCGTCAGAGAGTTGGAGAATGTTGGGGTTGTTATGGTCGCCAGAGAGTTGGAGAATGTTGGGGTTATAATGGTCGTCAGAGAGTTGGAGAATGTTGGGGATATTATGGTCGTCAGAGAGTTGGAGAATGTTGGGGTTATTATGGTCGTCAGAGAGTTGGAGAATGTTGGGGTTATTTTGGTCGTCAGAGAGTTGGAGAATGTTGGGGTTATTATGGTCGTCAGAGAGTTGGAGAACGTTGAAGTTATTATGGTCGTCAGAGAGTTGGAGAATGTAGGGGTTATTATGGTCTTCAGAGAGTTGGAGAATGTTGGGGTTATTATGGTCGTCAGAGAGTTGGAGAATGTTGGGGTTATTATGGTCGTCAGAGAGTTGGAGAATGTTGGGGTTATTATGGTCGTCAGAGAGTTGGAGAATGTTGGGGTTATTATGGTCGTCAGAGAGTTGGAGAATGTTGGGGTTATTATGGTCGTCAGAGAGTTGGAGAATGTTGGGGTTATTATGGTCGTCAGAGAGTTGGAGAATGTTGGGGTTATTATGGTCGCCAGAGAGTTGGAGAATGTTGGGGTTATTATGGTCGTCAGAGAGTTGGAGAATGTAGGGGTTATTATGGTCGTCAGAGAGTTGGAGAATGTTGGGATTATGGTCGTCAGAGAGTTGGAGAATGTTGGGGTTATTATGGTCGTCAGAGAGTTGGAGAATGTTGGGGTTATTATGGTCGTCAGAGAGTTGGAGAATGTAGGGGTTATTATGGTCGTCAGAGAGTTGGAGAATGTTGGGGTTATTATGGTCGTCAGAGAGTTGGAGAATGTTGGGGTTATTATGGTCGTCAGAGAGTTGGAGAATGTTGGGGTTATTATGGTCGTCAGAGAGTTGGAGAATGTTGGGGTTATTATGGTCGTAAGAGAGTTGGAGAATGTTGGGGTTATTATGGTCGTAAGAGAGTTGGAGAATGTTGGGGTTATTATGGTCGTCAGAGAGTTGGAGAATGTTGGGGTTATTATGGTCGTCAGAGAGTTGGAGAATGTCTCCTGACTCGGCTCATTGTCAGCTGTTGAAGCAATTCTTTTGTACCACTGCTGATTATCAGTGATCAAGCGACTATTGGCGTACCGGTGCTGGGTATCAATGATCAAGTGACCACTGGTGTACCGGTGCTGGGTATCAATGATCAAGTGACCACTGGTGTACCGGTGCTGGGTATCAATGATCAAGTGACCACTGGCGAACCGGTGTTGGGTATCAATGATCAAGCTACTACTGGCGTACCGGTGTTGGGTATCAATGATCAAGCAACTACTGGCGTACCGGTGCCGGGTATCAATGATCAAGCGACCACTGACGTACGGGTGTTGGGTATCAATGATCAAGTGACCATTGGTGTAGCGGTGTTGGGTATCAATGATCAAGTGACCACTGGTGTACCGGTGCTGGGTATCAATGATCAAGTGACCACTGGTGTACCGGTGCTGGGTATCAATGATCAAGCGACCATTGATGTAGCGGTGTTGGGTATCAATGATCAAGTGACCACTGGTGTACCGGTGCTGGGTATCAATTATCAAGTGACCACTGGTGTACCGGTGCTGGGTATCAATGATCAAGTGACCACTGGTGTACCGGTGCTGGGTATCAATGATCAAGTGACCACTGGTGTACCGGTGCTGGGTGTCAATGATCAAGTGACCACTGGTGTACCGGTGCTGGGTATCAATGAACAAGTGACCACTGGTGTACCGGTGCTGGGTATCAATGATCAAGTTACCACTGGTGTACCGGTGCTGGGTATCAATGATCAAGTTACCACTGGTGTACCGGTGCTGGGTATCAATGATCAAGTGACCACTGGTGTACCGGTGCTGGGTATCAATGATCAAGTGACCACTGGTGTACCGGTGCTGGATATCAATGATCAAGTGACCACTGGTGTACCGGTGCTGGGTATCAATGATCAAGTGACCGCTGGTGTAGCGGTGTTGGGTATCAATGATCAAGTGACCACTGGTGTACCAGTGCTGGGTATCAATGATCAAGTGACCACTGGTGTACCGGTGCTGGGTATCAATGATCAAGCGACCACTGGTGTACCGGTGCTGGGTATCAATGATCAAGTGACCACTGGTGTACCGGTGCTGGGTATCAATGACCAAGTGACCACTGGTGTACCGGTGCTGGGTATCAATGATCAAGTGACCACTGGTGTACAGGTGCTGGGTATCAATGATCAAGTGACCACTGGTGTACCGGTGCTGGGTATCAATGATCAAGTGACCACTGGTGTACCGGTGCTGGGTATCAATGATCAAGTGACCACTGGTGTACCGGTGCTGGGTATCAATGATCAAGTGACCACTGGTGTACCGGTGCTGGGTATCAATGATCAAGTGACCACTGGTGTACCGGTGCTGGGTATCAATGATCAAGTGACCACTGGTGTACCGGTGCTGGGTATCAATGATCAAGTGACCACTGGTGTACCGGTGCTGGGTATCAATGATCAAGTGACCACTGGTGTAGCGGTGTTTGGTATCAATGATCAAGTGACCACTGGTGTACCGGTGCTGGGTATCAATGATCAAGTGACCACTGGTGTACCGGTGCTGGGTATCAATGATCAAGTGACCACTGGTGTACCGGTGCTGGGTATCAATGATCAAGTGACCACTGGTGTAGCGGTGTTTGGTATCAATGATCAAGTGACCACTGGTGTACCGGTGCTGGGTATCAATGATCAAGTGACCACTGGTGTACCGGTGCTGGGTATCAATGATCAAGTGACCACTGGTGTACCGGTGTTGGGTATCAATGATCAAGTGACCACTGGTGTACCGGTGCTGGGTATCAATGATCAAGTGACCACTGGTGTACCGGTGCTGGGTATCAATGATCAAGTGACCACTGGTGGAGCGGTGTTGGGTATCAATGATCAAGTGACCACTGGTGTACCGGTGCTGGGTATCAATGATCAAGTGACCACTGGTGTACCGGTGCTGGGTATCAATGAACAAGTGACCACTGGTGTACCGGTGCTGGGTTTCAATGAACAAGTGACCACTGGTGTACCGGTGTTGGGTATCAATGAACAAGTGACCACTGGTGTACCGGTGCTGGGTATCAATGAACAAGTGACCACTGGTGTACCGGTGTTGGGTATCAATGAACAAGTGACCACTGGTGTACCGGTGCTGGGTATCAATGAACAAGTGACCACTGGTGTACCGGTGCTGGGTATCAATGAACAAGTGACCACTGGTGTACCGGTGCTGGGTATCAATGATCAAGTGACCACTGGTGTACCGGTGCTGGGTATCAATGATCAAGTGACCACTGGTGTACCGGTGCTGGGTATCAATGATCAAGTGACCACTGGTGTACCGGTGCTGGGTATCAATGAACAAGTGACCACTGGTGTACCGGTGCTGGGTATCAATGATCAAGTGACCACTGGTGTAGCGGTGTTGGGTATCAATGATCAAGTGACCACTGGTGTACCGGTGCTGGGTATCAATGATCAAGTGACCACTGGTGTACCGGTGCTGGGTATCAATGATCAAGTGACCACTGGTGTACCGGTGCTGGGTATCAATGATCAAGTGACCACTGGTGTACCGGTGCTGGGTATCAATGATCAAGTGACCACTGGTGTACCAGTGCTGGGTATCAATGATCAAGTGACCACTGGTGTACCGGTGCTGGGTATCAATGAACAAGTGACCACTGGTGTTCCGGTGCTGGGTATCAATGATCAAGTGACCACTGGTGTACCGGTGCTGGGTATCAATGATCAAGTGACCATTGGTGTACAGGTGCTGGGTATCAATGATCAAGTGACCACTGGTGTACCGGTGCTGGGTATCAATGATCAAGTGACCACTGGTGTTCAGGTGCTGGGTATCAATGATCAAGTGACCACTGGTGTACAGGTGCTGGGTATCAATGATCAAGTGAACACTGGTGTACCGGTGCTGGGTATCAATGATCAAGTGACCACTGGTGTACCGGTGCTGGGTATCAATGAACAAGTGACCACTGGTGTTCCGGTGCTGGGTATCAATGATCAAGTGACCACTGGTGTACCGGTGCTGGGTATCAATGATCAAGTGACCATTGGTGTACCGGTGCTGGGTATCAATGATCAAGTGACCACTGGTGTACCGGTGCTGGGTATCAATGATCAAGTGACCACTGGTGTTCAGGTGCTGGGTATCAATGATCAAGTGACCACTGGTGTACCGGTGCTGGGTATCAATGATCAAGTGACCACTGGTGTACCGGTGCTGGGTATCAATGATCAAGTGACCACTGGTGTACCGGTGCTGGGTATCAATGATCAAGTGACCACTGGTGTACCGGTGCTGGGTATCAATGATCAAGTGACCACTGGTGTACCGGTGCTGGGTATCAATGAACAAGTGACCACTGGTGTACCGGTGCTGGGTATCAATGATCAAGTGACCACTGGTGTAGCGGTGTTGGGTATCAATGATCAAGTGACCACTGGTGTACCGGTGCTGGGTATCAATGATCAAGTGACCACTGGTGTACCGGTGCTGGGTATCAATGATCAAGTGACCACTGGTGTACCGGTGCTGGGTATCAATGATCAAGTGACCACTGGTGTACCGGTGCTGGGTATCAATGATCAAGTGACCACTGGTGTACCGGTGCTGGGTATCAATGATCAAGTGACCACTGGTGTACCGGTGCTGGGTATCAATGAACAAGTGACCACTGGTGTTCCGGTGCTGGGTATCAATGATCAAGTGACCACTGGTGTACCGGTGCTGGGTATCAATGATCAAGTGACCATTGGTGTACAGGTGCTGGGTATCAATGATCAAGTGACCACTGGTGTACCGGTGCTGGGTATCAATGATCAAGTGACCACTGGTGTTCAGGTGCTGGGTATCAATGATCAAGTGACCACTGGTGTACAGGTGCTGGGTATCAATGATCAAGTGAACACTGGTGTACCGGTGCTGGGTATCAATGATCAAGTGACCACTGGTGTACCGGTGCTGGGTATCAATGAACAAGTGACCACTGGTGTTCCGGTGCTGGGTATCAATGATCAAGTGACCACTGGTGTACCGGTGCTGGGTATCAATGATCAAGTGACCATTGGTGTACAGGTGCTGGGTATCAATGATCAAGTGACCACTGGTGTACCGGTGCTGGGTATCAATGATCAAGTGACCACTGGTGTTCAGGTGCTGGGTATCAATGATCAAGTGACCACTGGTGTACCGGTGCTGGGTATCAATGATCAAGTGACCACTGGTGTACCGGTGCTGGGTATCAATGATCAAGTGACCACTGGTGTACCGGTGCTGGGTATCAATGATCAAGTGACCACTGGTGTACCGGTGCTGGGTATCAATGATCAAGTGACCACTGGTGTACCGGTGCTGGGTATCAATGATCAAGTGACCATTGGTGTACAGGTGCTGGGTATCAATGATCAAGTGACCACTGGTGTACCGGTGCTGGGTATCAATGATCAAGTGACCACTGGTGTTCATGTGCTGGGTATCAATGATCAAGTGACCACTGGTGTACAGGTGCTGGGTATCAATGATCAAGTGAACACTGGTGTACCGGTGCTGGGTATCAATGATCAAGTGACCACTGGTGAACCGGTGCTGGGTATCAATGATCAAGTGACCACTGGTGTACAGGTGCTGGGTATCAATGATCAAGTGAACACTGGTGTACCGGTGCTGGGTATCAATGATCTAGTGACCACTGGTGTACCGGTGTTGGGTATCAATGATCAAGTGAACACTGGTGTACCGGTGCTGGGTATCAATGATCAAGTGACCACTGGTGTACCGGTGCTGGGTATCAATGATCAAGTGAACACTGGTGTACCGGTGCTGGGTATCAATGATCAAGTGACCACTGGTGTACCGGTGCTGGGTATCAATGATCAAGTGACCACTGGTGTACCGGTGCTGGGTATCAATGATCAAGTGAACACTGGTGTACCGGTGCTGGGTATCAATGAACAAGTGAACACTGGTGTACCGGTGCTGGGTATCAATGATCAAGTGACCACTGGTGTACCCGTGTTGGGTATCAATGATCAAGTGACCACTGGTGTACCGGTGCTGGGTATCAATGATCAAGTGAACACTGGTGTACCGGTGCTGGGTATCAATGAACAAGTGAACACTGGTGTACCGGTGCTGGGTATCAATGATCAAGTGACCACTGGTGTACCCGTGTTGGGTATCAATGATCAAGTGACCACTGGTGTACCGGTGCTGGGTATCAATGATCAAGTGAACACTGGTGTACCGGTGCTGGGTATCAATGAACAAGTGAACACTGGCAGGAATCGTACATACAAAATGTTTACTACACTGAAATCAGAGACCAACACATCGTTCCCGCCTGTTCAGACACCTGACCAGGCCAAAAGACAACTCCAGGACCACAGCAAGGCAGGTATGTACATCATTCCTTGTGGCAATGAGAGACCTCCCGCAACCTACAGATCAGGCTGACAGAACACAGTGTACCTGCAGGACTACCAAGTGTGTCACTTGCTTGATACACCGGGACCAGACTTGATGTATTGGTTTAGATTCTTTAGAAAATCGACAAATTGAAGAATGAGACACTTGTGCAAAATTTGGGAATCTTTATTGAGGAAACGTTTTGAAGCCAATGACATCTTCAGTCCAATACAGAGAAGAACGGTGAAAGATGAGTAGGAGAATGAAGTAATCAGTCCCTCAGCCTGGAGTCGATCTTGAGAAAAATACAGTGGTGAGTGCCTCCTGCTTCTACTCACCTGACTGCAGTATGTCGTATTTTCTGGTATATAAGGTGCGCTTTTTTTGCACAAAAAGTCTTGGAAAAACCACCCTTCGCCTTACATACACAAGGTCTGGGTCAAGGGTAGGCTTTGGGATTCTCTTTAGCGTCAAGTAAGAGGGGTAATTTACTGTTATGATGATTCTGCCGTGTGCCTTATATGCCGGAAAATAGAGTAATCCACTTTTTCAAGCATAAGGTGTACTATTCTCAAGAGTGATGGACTGAACACATCAACTCCAGGCTCAGGGACTAATTACCTCATTCTCCCCATCTTTCACCGTTCTTCTCCGTATTGGACTGAAGAAGCCAGTGGCTGGCGAAACGCTTCATCGGTAAAGATTCCCAAATGTTACACAAGTGTCTCATTTTTCAACAGGGACCAGCTGCTCCTAAAAGAAACAGACAAAACACGACGCTGAGGCCTGGAAGCTACTGTTATGAACACAAAATACTGTCCAACAGAGTCCAGAAGCTTTCAGTTTAGCCAAACCTGTAGCACAACTCTTGTTGCAAATGATGAGTAAGACATAGTGGAAGCAACAGTTGGGTGTCTTGATTGTGGAAACTTTGCCTACAAAGTAGACGTCTTCAGTTAAATAGAGGTGACTAAGTATGGCGACGGCTGAAGCAGTGGCGAGGTAATGATGATGTGATCAGTCCATCAACCTTCAAGAACTAATTACTGAGGTGGTCAGTCCCTCAGCCTGGAGAAGAGATCAGCTCCACAGCCTGAAACAATGTTCCGGACTATGGCGCTGAACTCCATATGATATGTTGTCAAGTAAGACATATGTGCAACAGTTAGGTAATATTTATTCCGAAACGTTTAGCTTCCTTACACTGTAACCTTCTTCAGTCGAATATAGAGGAGGCATCAGATGGATGTATTACATCGTTTTTACATCTCTACTGCTTCTGCTGCCTCTATATTCAGCTGAGGAACAAAGACACCTAACTGTTGCACATGTTTAATTTATCATCTTGTTGATACTGTATACCATTATCACATTCACACTGTCAGACACAACGATATCTTGGTACAGAGAACACTTCGACAACTCTATTGTCTGACAACTAGTTACGAGTTAGAAAGGTTAGATATGAGAGGGACCTACTCAGTAGGTTTACTGCACTGCCTCTCATAGATTACTTTCTTACTTCTATTAGTGGGCGCCGCCTCTTCTGTCGTGAAGATTTTCTGAGTCTCAACTTTGACAGTATAAAAGTCTCCATTCTGTTGTTTCAGCTTCACATTGTTCCAGACTACGCAGCAGAACTCTTCTCCAGGCTGAGGGAAAAACTACCTCAAAACTACGTCTTCAAGGGTGATGGAACGATCACATCGTTGTTACATCTCTACTGCCTCTGCATTCGACTAAAGAAATCTACCGTATAGGCTAAACGTTCTGGAAGAAAGATACCCGACTGTTGCCCCTGTGTCTTACTTCTCACCTCAAAAGCTACATCTTCAAGGTTGAAGGAACTGATCACATCTTCACCTCACTACATCTTCTACTGTCTCCATACTCAGTTTCCTTCATATTTCATTGAAGAAGCGAAACGTTTCAACAATAAAGATACCCAACTGTTACACATGTGTCTTATTCATCAGCTTGTTGGTACTCTACATCATTTTCATAATTATTCATGATACATTATAAGGTCATCTGAAGGACTGGCAGGCTTCATGCAGTTCCTTTCTACAGTTGTGACCTTTTGTCCATTCATCATATTCTCTCTCTCAGTTCACCTTCCTCTACAATTATACTATTCTCTCTCTCATCCCTTCTTCAATTTATTTTTCATATTCTCTCCCACTTCCCTTCTTCAATCTCTTTTTCTTATTCTCTCTCACTTACCTTCGCTTCAGTCTTCTTCCTTTACAATACTCAGACAACATCTTTCATGATGGGGGATGAGTGGAGAAGGGATAAAGGAAAAGGGGGGTGAAGGAAGAGGAAGGAATTAAGGAAGGTCGAGGGACGTCCGAATCGCACAAGACAAAAAAAAAAGTTATTACCATTTTATTGAGTCAACAGAGAGAGGCGTTGTGGGTGCGCCCGTCGACCCGCAACTGTTTTACTTTCCGTTAAAAAGAAAAAGAATAAACACAATGGCGTAAATATCTGAGTTAGTTTTGTGGGCTTTCTTTTTCTGAAGACAGCGAGAAAAACAAATCTGTGGGTAAATTAAATGTGGGCTTGTTCATTCCTCCATCCACCCAGTGTGTGTGTAATGGGGTGGATGATATTGTGGAGCACTGGTGGAGCCCGACCCTCCAGTGCTCCTCTCAGGAACAAACACCTGCCACTTTGTGAGCAGTAATAAGCCCTTATAAAGCTTTATAGTCTTTTATTTTTTTAGAATATAACTGCATACACGTGCACAAAGGCACGTACACCCCCCCCCCCGTAGGACATGCACAGCATATACTGCAGCAGCAGCAGCAGCATTAAAACTACACTTAGTGAAGCACATAAACAGAATCAGAGATACTCTGAAGATTTTCCACAGTTTGTCACTTTCTAAAAAGAGAAATCTGAAAGAACTAGATGACTTGTGAAGGTTCAGAGTAAATAAGGTCTTCAAGGCTCGCATCTTATTTGATTTTTTAATTTTTGAGGGATTGACAGACAAGCCACCAGAAAGCTTCAACCCATTTAAAAAGCTTCACTTGTTGACCATCAAATTACTTAGACCTAACCAAGCCAGCTCTGACCCGCAACAGGAGACTCGCTTACAAAGATGAGCTTCATCTAAGAGGCCTCACGAAGCTTTACCACACTTTAATATTGGATGAAGAGCCTTCACCAGCCTCGAGACGCTAATCGAGATGCTAATCCTTTAACTTATTCGTTGATAAATTTAACTTAACTAACAGTTAATCAAACCCAACAACTAGGCACTACAACTACTAGGATTTTCAGCATACAGTGGAACCTCAAATTTCGAACATATCGCTTATCGAACTCTTCGAAAACAGAAGCCTTTTTTCGAAGCAACTTTGTCCCTATTATCGAACACTGGGTACTGGACCTGTCCGGCAGCCTGCTCTGTCTGCGTCCCCACGCAGGCTCCATGAGCCAGTCTGGTTTTGTTGATGCTTGAGTGAACACTAACCTGCACTCTTACTCAAACATTTTACGATTATTTCATTGTGTTTAGTGCTTGTGGGACTGTGAAATAAGCTACAATAGGCCCAAAGAAACTTGCTAGTGGTACCCCTGTGGTAAAGAAAGTGAGAAACGCCATAGATGTGAAGAAGGAAATAATACAGAAATGGGATGATGTCCAAGTGGAATGATGTCCAAATGTTTGTGGAGAAGTACCACCCTGAGCAAGCTGAAACAAGCCATCTTTGCAACAAGTTCAGTGACAGAACCATGTCCTATTTTAGGGAAATCTTAAAGAGGCACCAGAAACAGAGGACTGTGGACAGTTATTTTGTGAGACAGGGGTCCAATGACTCTCAAGCTGGTCCTACTGGCATTAAAAGACAGAGAAGGGAAGTAACCCCAGAGATGACTTTGATACCTAAATCCTCATGGAGGAGGATTCTCCTTCCAAACACTAACCCCAACTTCCTCTCTCCTCCTCCCTATCTTCCATATGCCATCACCAATCTTCAGTAAAGGTGAGTAAAATGTTATTTTATATGTTTATTTAAATTTATTAATATATAATTGAACACTATATTTGTTGTGTGTATTTAAAACTATAATTAATCTCTATAAAATATATATTTTTTGTGAATATTTTTGGGTTTCTGGAACGGATTAATTGTATTTCTATTGTTTCTTATGGGAAACATTGCTTCGCTTTTCAGACTTTTCAAATTTAGAACTCCTGGAACGGATTAAGTTCGATATTTAAGGTTCCACTGTATCAGAATGCTAGGATCTAACACCTACACAGCCAATAAGAGCTACGTGTTGAAGCAACTCCCAGTCAAAGTGCTAGGATCAGTTAACATTCAGCCAATCAGCTCTCAGAAGCAAGCATCTCCCAGTCAATAAGAACGCGAGGAGGAGGCAGAAATCAGCCAATCAGATCGCCAGGATAAAGATCCTCTCGGCCAATCAGAGCGACAGAATCAAGTGTTTGCGCGCTCTGACAATCTAATCACAAGGTTATGAGTGAGTACGAAACAACTTAATGAAAAACAAACTTGATTCACTCGCACCATCACATCCCAGGAGTGAGTCTTCCTTCCCAGGAGCGAGTCTTCCCTCCCAGGAGCGAGTCTTACCTTGGAAAAAGCTTCCCTCATAGCAAGACTTCCCTTATCGCAAGACTACGTTTCACAACAAGACTCTACACCTCACTACAAGACTACACCTCACAACAAGACTCTACACCTCACAACAAGACGCTACACCTTACAACAAGACGCTACACCTCACTACAAGACTCTACACCTCACTACAAGACTCTACACCTCACTACAAGACTCTACACCTCACTACAAGACTCTACACCTCACTACAAGACTCTACACCTCACTACAAGACTCTACACCTCACTACAAGACTCTACACCTCACTACAAGACTCTACACCTCACTACAAGACTCTACACCTCACTACAAGACTCTACACCTCACTACAAGACTCTACACCTCGCTACAAGACTTAGCATTCAAACTACATAAAAAAATGGAAAAAGACTTAGTGCTTATTCCCCTGAAGTGAAATATAAAAGGCGAACAACAACTAAGGAAATATTTTGGTGTTGTTACAGCACAAGGTCAGTGTTTGTAACAATGTTGTTACAGCACAAGGTCAGTGGTTGTAACAATGTTGTTACAGCACAAGGTCAGTGTTTGTAACAATGTTGTTACAGCACAAGGTCAGTGTTTGTAACAATGTTGTTACAGCACAAGGTCAGTGGTTGTAACAATGTTGTTACAGCACAAGGTCAGTGTTTGTAACAATGTTGTTACAGCACAAGGTCAGTGTTTGTAACAATGTTGTTACAGCACAAGGTCAGTGTTTGTAACAATGTTGTTACAGCACAAGGTCAGTGTTTGTAACAATGTTGTTACAGCACAAGGTCAGTGTTTGTAACAATGTTGTTACAGCACAAGGTCAGTGGTTGTAACAATGTTGTTACAGCACAAGGTCAGTGTTTGTAACAATGTTGTTACAGCACAAGGTCAGTGTTTGTAACAATGTTGTTACAGCACAAGGTCAGTGTTTGTAACAATGTTGTTACAGCACAAGGTCAGTGTTTGTAACAATGTTGTTACAGCACAAGGTCAGTGTTTGTAACAATGTTGTTACAGCACAAGGTCAGTGGTTTGTAACAATGTTGTTACAGCACAAGGTCAGTGTTTGTAACAATGTTGTTACAGCACAAGGTCAGTGTTTGTAACAATGTTGTTACAGCACAAGGTCAGTGTTTGTAACAATGTTGTTACAGCACAAGGTCAGTGTTTGTAACAATGTTGTTACAGCACAAGGTCAGTGTTTGGAACAATGTTGTTACAGCACAAGGTCAGTGTTTGTAACAATGTTGTTACAGCACAAGGTCAGTGGTTGTAACAATGTTGTTACAGCACAAGGTCAGTGTTTGTAACAATGTTGTTACAGCACAAGGTCAGTGTTTGGAACAATGTTGTTACAGCACAAGGTCAGTGTTTGTAACAATGTTGTTACAGCACAAGGTCAGTGTTTGTAACAATGTTGTTACAGCACAAGGTCAGTGTTTGTAACAATGTTGTTACAGCACAAGGTCAGTGTTTGTAACAATGTTGTTACAGCACAAGGTCAGTGTTTGTAACAATGTTGTTACAGCACAAGGTCAGTGTTTGTAACAATGTTGTTACAGCACAAGGTCAGTGTTTGTAACAATGTTGTTACAGCACAAGGTCAGTGTTTGTAACAATGTTGTTACAGCACAAGGTCAGTGTTTGTAACAATGTTGTTACAGCACAAGGTCAGTGTTTGTAACAATGTTGTTACAGCACAAGGTCAGTGTTTGTAACAATGTTGTTACAGCACAAGGTCAGTGTTTGTAACAATGTTGTTACAGCACAAGGTCAGTGTTTGTAACAATGTTGTTACAGCACAAGGTCAGTGTTTGTAACAATGTTGTTACAGCACAAGGTCAGTGTTTGTAACAATGTTGTTACAGCACAAGGTCAGTGTTTGTAACAATGTTGTTACAGCACAAGGTCAGTGTTTGTAACAATGTTGTTACAGCACAAGGTCAGTGTTTGTAACAATGTTGTTACAGCACAAGGTCAGTGTTTGTAACAATGTTGTTACAGCACAAGGTCAGTGTTTGTAACAATGTTGTTACAGCACAAGGTCAGTGTTTGTAACAATGTTGTTACAGCACAAGGTCAGTGTTTGTAACAATGTTGTTACAGCACAAGGTCAGTGTTTGTAACAATGTTGTTACAGCACAAGGTCAGTGTTTGTAACAATGTTGTTACAGCACAAGGTCAGTGTTTGTAACAATGTTGTTACAGCACAAGGTCAGTGTTTGTAACAATGTTGTTACAGCACAAGGTCAGTGGTTGTAACAATGTTGTTACAGCACAAGGTCAGTGGTTGTAACAATGTTGTTACAGCACAAGGTCAGTGTTTGTAACAATGTTGTTACAGCACAAGGTCAGTGTTTGTAACAATGTTGTTACAGCACAAGGTCAGTGTTTGTAACAATGTTGTTACAGCACAAGGTCAGTGTTTGTAACAATGTTGTTACAGCACAAGGTCAGTGTTTGTAACAATGTTGTTACAGCACAAGGTCAGTGTTTGTAACAATGTTGTTACAGCACAAGGTCAGTGTTTGTAACAATGTTGTTACAGCACAAGGTCAGTGTTTGTAACAATGTTGTTACAGCACAAGGTCAGTGTTTGTAACAATGTTGTTACAGCACAAGGTCAGTGTTTGTAACAATGTTGTTACAGCACAAGGTCAGTGTTTGTAACAATGTTGTTACAGCACAAGGTCAGTGTTTGTAACAATGTTGTTACAGCACAAGGTCAGTGTTTGTAACAATGTTGTTACAGCACAAGGTCAGTGTTTGTAACAATGTTGTTACAGCACAAGGTCAGTGGTTGTAACAATGTTGTTACAGCACAAGGTCAGTGTTTGTAACAATGTTGTTACAGCACAAGGTCACTGTTTGTAACAATGTTGTTACAGCACAAGGTCAGTGGTTGTAACAATGTTGTTACAGCACAAGGTCAGTGTTTGTAACAATGTTGTTACAGCACAAGGTCAGTGTTTGTAACAATGTTGTTACAGCACAAGGTCAGTGGTTGTAACAATGTTGTTACAGCACAAGGTCAGTGTTTGTAACAATGTTGTTACAGCACAAGGTCAGTGTTTGTAACAATGTTGTTACAGCACAAGGTCAGTGTTTGTAACAA
>NC_091300.1:42753031-42900531 GCF_038502225.1 Cherax quadricarinatus
GGTTAAACACCTGACGCGCGCCGGCCCAACTGGATAGGTCCTTTGCGCAACTCACCAACAAACTATTCTACCCAAGAAAATTTAAAAATTATTATTTGTCCAGTGTATTATTAAATTCTTACCAAATTCTGTTAATTATAAATGGATCTAATTTATATAAACCAAAGGAAATATTCATATTATTGTCAAAACTGCTTTTTATGAAACAAGATTCAATTATATTCCTGTCGACCATGGACTTGCTTGATACTACTTTCTCAACTTTTTGAAAGTCAATTGGATGGTTAAAATCTCTTACATGAATATTTCCTTTGGTTTATATAAATTAGATCCATTTATAATTAATAGAATTTGGGAAGAATTTAATAATACACTGGACAAATAATAATTTTTAAATTTTCTTGGGTAGAATAGTTTGTGGGTGAGTTGTGCAAAGGACCTGTCCAGTTGGGCCAGCGCGCGTCAGGTGTTTAACCGTTGTGGGATCTGACAGTGAGGTGTTGGCCAGACCCCTTATATAGCTTCCTTGGATGCTTTACTTTCATAGTTCCTTGATAATGTGAGTAGTCACGAAAGCGCTTGGAATTTCTCTAATCTTTCAGAGTGGTTGTTTTGCAAATTCTGAAATCACCTGTTTACTGTGATCTTATTGCATATATATATATATATATATATATATATATATATATATATATATATATATATATATATATATATATATATATATATATATATATATATTATTATTATTATCACACTGGCCGATTCCCACCAAGGCAGGGTGGCCCGAAAAAGAAAAACTTTCACCATCATTCAATCCATCACTGTCTTGCCAGAAGGGTGCTTTACACTACAGTTTTTAAACTGCAACATTAACACCCCTCCTTCAGAGTGCAGGCACTGTACTTCCCATCTCCAGGACTCAAGTCCGGCCTGCCGGTTTCCCTGAACCCCTTCATAAATGTTACTTTGCTCACACTCCAACAGCACGTCAAGTATTAAAAATCATTTGTCTCCATTCACTCCTATCAAACACGCTCACGCATGCCTGCTGGAAGTCCAAGCCCCTCGCACACAAAACCTCCTTTACCCCCTCCCTCCAACCTTTCCTAGGCTGACCCCTACCCCGCCTTCCTTCCACTACAGACTGATACACTCTTGAAGTCACTCTGTTTCGCTCCATTCTTTCTACATGTCCGAACCACCTCAACAACCCTTCCTCAGCCCTCTGGACAACAGTTTTGGTAATCCCGCACCTCCTCCTAACTTCCAAACTACGAATTCTCTGCATTATATTCACACCACACATTGCCCTCAGACATGACGTCTCCACTGCCTCCAGCCTTCTCCTCACTGCAACATTTATCACCCATGCTTCACACCCATATAAGAGCGTTGGTAAAACTATACTCTCATACATTCCCCTCTTTGCCTCCAAGGACAAAGTTCTTTGTCTCCACAGACTCCTAAGTGCACCACTCACCCTTTTCCCCTCATCAATTCTATGATTCACCTCATCTTTCATAGACCCATCCGCTGACACGTCCACTCCCAAATATCTGAATACATTCACCTCCTCCATACTCTCTCCCTCCAATCTGATATCCAATCTTTCATCACCTAATCTTTTTGTTATCCTCATAACCTTACTCTTTCGTGTATTCACTTTTAATTTTCTTCTTTTGCACACCCTACCAAATTCATCCACCAATCTCTGCAACTTCTCTTCAGAATCTCCCAAGAGCACAGTGTCATCAGCAAAGAGCAACTGTGACAACTCCCACTTTATGTGTGATTCTTTATCTTTTAACTCCACGCCTTTTGCCAAGACCCTCGCATTTACTTCTCTTACAACTCCATCTATAAATATATTAAACAACCATGGTGACATCACACATCCTTGTCTAAGGCTTACTTTTACTGGGAAATAATTTCCCTCTTTCCTACATACTCTAACTTGAGCCTCACTATCCTCGTAAAAACTCTTCACTGCTTTCAGTAACCTACTTAATACACCATACACTTGCAACATCTACCACATTGCTCCCCTATCCACCCTGTCATACGCCTTTTCCAAATCCATAAATGCCACAAAGACCTCTTTAGCCTTATCTAAATACTGTTCACTTATATGTTTCACTGTAAACACCTGGTCCACACACCCCCTACCTTTCCTAAAGCCTCCTTGTTCATCTGCTATCCTATTCTCCTTCTTACTCTTAATTCTTTCAATACTAACTCTACCATACACTTTACCAGGTATACTCTCTTTTGTCCCCTTTGCCTTTATACAAAGGAACTATGCATGCTCTCTGCCAATCCCTAGGTACCTTACCCTCTTCCATACATTTATTAAATAATTGCACCAATCACTCCAAAACTATATCCCCACCTGCTTTTAACATTTCTATCTTTATCCCATCAATCCCAGCTGCCTTACCCCCTTTCATTTTACCTACTGCCTCACGAACTTCCCCCACACTCACAACTGGCTCTTCCTCACTCCTACAAGATGTTATTCCTCCTTGCCCTATACACGAAATCACAGCTTCCCTATCTTCATCAACATTTAACAATTCCTCAAAATATTCCCTCCATCTTCCCAATACCTCTAACTCTCCATTTAATAACTCTCCTCTTCTATTTTTAACTGACAAGTCCATTTGTTCTCTAGGCTTCCTTAACTTGTTAATCTCACTCCAAAACTTTTTCTTATTTTCAACAAAATTTGTTGATAACATCTCACCCACTCTCTCATTTGCTCTCTTTTTACATTGCTTCACCACTCTCTTAACCTCTCTCTTTTTCTCCATATACTCTTCCCTCCTTGCATCACTTCTACTTTGTAAAAACTTCTCATATGCTAACTTTTTCTCCCTTACTGCTCTCTTTACATCATCATTCCACCAATCGCTCCAATTCCTTCCTGCACCCACTTTCCTGTAACCACAAACTTCTGCTTAACACTCTAACACTACATTTTTAAACCTACCCCATACCTCTTCGACCCCATTTCCTATGCTCTCATTAGCCCATCTATCCTCCAATAGCTGTTTATATCTTACCCTAACTGCCTCCTCTTTTAGTTTATAAACCTTCACCTCTCTCTTCCCTGATGCTTCTATTCTCCTTGTATCCCATCTACCTTTTACTCTCAGTGTAGCTACAACTAGAAAGTGATCTGATATATCTGTGGCCCCTCTATAAACATGTACATCCTGAAGTCTACTAAACAGTCTTTTATCTACCAATACATAATCCAACAAACTACTGTCATTTCGCCCTACATCATATCTTGTATACTTATTTATCCTCTTTTTCTTAAAATATGTATCACCTATAACTAAACCCCTTTCTATACAAAGTTCAATCAAAGGGCTCCCGTTATCATTTACACCTGGCACCCCAAACTTACCTACCACACCCTCTCTAAAAGTTTCTCCTACTTTAGCATTCAGATCCCCTACCACAATTGCTCTCTCACTTGGTTCAAAGGCTCCTATACATTCACTTAACATCTCCCAAAATCTCTCTCTCTCCTCTACATTCCTCTCTTCTCCAGGTGCATACACGCTTATTATGACCCACTTTTCGCATCCAACTTTTACTTTAATCCACATAATTCTTGAATTTACACATTCATATTCTCTTTTCTCCTTCCATAACTGATCCTTCAACATTACTGCTACCCCTTCCTTTGCTCTAACTCTCTCAGATACTCCAGATTTAATCCCATTGATTTCCCCCCACTGAAACTCCCCTACAACCTTCAGCTTTGTTTCGCTTAGGGCCAGGACATCCAACTTCTTTTCATTCATAACATCAGCAATCATCTGTTTCTTGTCATCCGCACTACATCCACGCACATTCAAGCATCCCAGTTTTATAAAGTTTTTCTTCTTCTCTTTTTTAGTAAATGTCTACAGGAGAAGGGGTTACTAGCCCATTGCTCCCGGCATTTTAGTCGCCTCATACGACACGCATGGCTTACGGAGGAAAGATTCTTTTCCACTTCCCCATGGACAATAGAAGAAATAAAGAAGAACAAGAGCTATTTAGAAAAAAAGAGAAAAACCTAGATGTATGTATATATATATATGCATGTGCGTGTCTGTGAAGTGTGACCAAAGTGTAAGTAGGAGTAGCAAGATATCCCTGTTTTATATATATATATATATATATATATATATATATATATATATATATATATATATATATATATATATATATATAATGTGCTGAATAGGTAAAACTGGTCAATAAGCAAGAACTCATTTAAAATTAAATTCTTTCTAAAAATTTCTTTTATACGTTTAAAAAATATTTTTTTTTCATATATGTTGATGTAAAAATTAATAATTTTGTCCCCAAAAGAATCTTAGAAAACTTACCTAACCTTATTATAACAAGGGCAATTTAATTAATGATTTTTGCGAAATTATTGCATACACAAATTTTCGCTTGCCTTTTTCGGCAGGAGAGTTGCTATTTAAGACAAAATCGCAGATTTTACCTATTCGGCACGAAATATATATATATATATATATATATATATATATATATATATATATATATATATATATATATATATGCACGCTACTCTGAGACCTCTCTCCCTGCTTTGGTTGCTCCCTTGCAACATTGCACAGCTCCTGATGACGCACTGAGAAGTGTGAAAGTACTTGAGCTAAAGATTTCCACTCCCCTGTGGCTTGTCCTGTATCTATCTATATATATATATATATATATATATATATATATATATATATATATATATATATACATATATAGAGTATATATATAATCAAAGTACCATGCAGAAACAAGCTTGTTTCTGCATGGCGCATTGATATAAAAATCGCTTGAGAGGTCAGAACATGCAGGAGGAGATTGAAATAGCTTGAATCCATGCTTAAGGCTGACCGACGTGCCCGGGCTGTGAAAGAAACATGGCTTGTGAACCAGGCTTCACAGCTTATGTGGCAAGACTCAACCCTTGGGCACGACCTACTTCCACATTGGACAAATGTGACTCCACGTTCGACTGCTGCAGCTCTCCTGCCTATGGTTTATAAGCTCCTCCTCTCATATGCCGTATTCTATTCAAGATTGATGGACTGAACACATTGACTCAAGGTTGAGGGACTGATTACCTCATTCTCCTCCTGTTCTTCAAGTTTCTCCTGTGTATGGACTGATGAAGCCACTGTGTGGCGAAACGTTTCCTTAATAAAGATACCCAAGAGTTGCACATGTGTCTAATTTATCAACGTGTCGGTTCTGTGAACCATTCATCCACATAAGATATATGCAAGTGAGAAAGTGTTGGTAAACATCCACTTATATGATTGAGGAAGAGTGCGTGTGTATTATCATTAGCTTCAATTCCTTGGATCAAGAGCCCTCAATGAGCATAAAGTTACCCCTGCCCCATCTGATCTGAGCAAAAGCATATACACAAAATGACAAAAAAATGTGAAGTATACAATACAGTCCGTGGATGAACTCATGTCTACAAGTGAGGTGAATGATAGTTATAAATATGAGAGGAGCAGCGGCGGTGGTCGTGTAGAAACTCCGTAAAACCCAGATATTAGATCCTCTAGTACCACTGTAAAACAAAAAGTGTCGATACGTATGTAATACGTGTTTGGATGTTCTCAGCCTCCCACAACACTGTCAAAGGAGCGCCGTTAACTGATCCCATTGTCGTTTACAATCCACTATGTTAACTTTAACGGAGAGATATTTGTGAATCTTATCGACAGGTGAAGCATTATTACCCCATTCATGGCGTTAATTCATAGGAATCTCCAGAATACTGTGCTAAAACAATATTAAAAAACACAGTGTGAGAAACATTTCTAACTCTGACACTGATGTTAGTTTCGCACACATACAGCAGAAAATACCGATAATATTATTTCATACTTGAAACTGTAGATAATTTCTGAAAATTTCAGTAACCTAAAGATTTATAATATAGTGACAGTATACAATATATTTATTTATACTTTGGTACATCTCGGATGATGATAAATGCCAGAACAAAGTTGAGAAAATTTTCAAATTGTTACGGAAGACCAGAATTTTTATGATCATAAAAATCTAGAGAGAGAGAGAGAGAGAGAGAGAGAGAGAGAGAGAGAGAGAGAGAGAGAGAGAGAGAGAGAGGGAGGGAGGTTGCATCACGCTGATACATAGCGAGTAGTGAGTCAAAGTCCGGTCTCTACTGTTGTTACAATGCTCTCAGACGCAGACACTAGACAGAGACTCACGAAATAGTAATGACCTGACTGAGACAGACTCCCACAACTCTAAGTTAAAAACAGCAAATTATCAAGTGTGTCTTTCTCTTATATATGACAGGGCAGATCACCCACCTTCCCTGCTTGAGCGTGAGTGCCAACACATACACGAAAAGTGCCAGCCAATCCAATAGAAAAAAACTTCAATGCCTGAATCAGAGTATTACTATAATCAAAGAAAGCGCTAAACCGACAAGGGTCATCTTATCGGAGGTGAGATGGTCTCCGGAGATACGGAAGGAGAGGATGGCGAGATAGTCAAATTCTTCAACTGATTTAGCGACTGATAGAATTTTGAATATCTCTGACTATTATGTATATATATATATATATATATATATATATATATATATATATATATATATATATATATATATATATATATATATATATATATGAAAAACAACCACTCTGAAAGAATAGAGAAATTCCAAGCGCTTTCGTGACTACTCACATTATCAAGGAACTATGAAAGTAAAGCATCCAAGGAAGCTATATAAGGGGTCTGGTCGGCACCTCACTATCAGATCCCACAACGGTTTAAACACGTGACGCGCGGCGAGCCAACTTGGAAAGGTCCTTGGCACAACTCACCCCACTAAGATTAAAACAACATAAATATAGCATTAGAACTGGACAAGATTCCAATGCTCTATTTATTCATGTAAGAGATTTTAACCATCCAATTGATTTTCAAAAAGTTGAGAAAGTAGTATCAAGCAAGTCCATGGTCGACAGGAATATAATTGAATCTTGTTTCATAAAAAGCAGTTTTGACAATAATATGAATATTTCCTTTGGTTTATATAAATTAGATCCATTTATAATTAATAGAATTTGGGAAGAATTTAATAATACACTGGACAAACAATCTTTAAAATTTCTTATTTCTTGGGTAGAATAGTTTGTGGGGTGAGTTGTGCCAAGGACCTTTCCAAGTTGGCTCGCCGCGCGTCACGTGTTTAAACCGTTGTGGGATCTGATAGTGAGGTGCCGACCAGACCCCTTATATAGCTTCCTTGGATGCTTTACTTTCATAGTTCCTTGATAATGTGAGTAGTCACGAAAGCGCTTGGAATTTCTCTATTCTTTCAGAGTGGTTGTTTTGCATATTCTGAAATCACCTGTTTACTGTGATCTTATTGCATATATATATATATATATATATATATATATACATATATATATATATATATATATATATATATACATAAGATGTGAGAGATACATGTCTAGTACATATTGTTACGTGTTTGTCACTGATTATAATGCGAAAATCTCACCCAGCTCTTCAGAACTGGGGTGCGTGCCCAAAATACAGCAGGCATTACCCCTCTGAACAGCAGCGCTGAGTCGCTGGAACAGAAAACTAGCTGCCCTGGGATCCCTAGTTGCCCTGATGAGTCTTTTGCCTAGATCCTTAAGGAACTTAGATGCACTCTTTCCCCATGAGCCAAGGGTCTCCGAGCCTATGGGGACAAACATATAATGATGGGCAAATTCTCCATATTTTCTAGACTTTTGGGACTCCCTGAAGCTGGCGGCTGCCCCTCCTTCCTCCCTGGTGTATTGGAGATAGGTATCAGCCAAGGTAGATGCACATGTGTAGTCCCACACCACCTGCTTACCGTCTGTCAAGGCTTGAAGTGTGATACCATCTGGACGCTTCTGGCTGCCATCAGATCTGCATAGTTGGGGTGGCTCCCTTACTGCTGGGCATCCGGCTGTTGTGAGGCTCCTCTTGATGTTATTAACCTCCCCATGTCTTGCAATCTTTCCCTCGGATTTACGGCACACAAGACCATGGTACCCGAATCGGTCTGCTGCTTCACTGACACAAATACACCTGTGTTCGGCGAGAATAGGGACGGCAAGCCGAAGGGCAATAATAATGCGGATGGTCTGTGGGTCGAGGCGTGTGCCAAGGCTGGAGTTGGGAACAGCCAACAGAAAGTCCCCTGCATGAGGAGCTCTCACTGCCAGGAGGCATTGTTGAGGCTATTTTCTCCACTATGCCATCTCAGTGCGACTGTTTGTAGCTGTTGGGGGGGAGCAGGTCTGGTTTCAGAGCCCGTTAGATTATCGCAGATCATGGCTCCGTCAATGAACTTTTGGTCCTAGACTCCAATCTTGCCCCTAAGATGTTCAGGGCGAATTGCTGCTACAAGCCCTCTGGATGCAACGCATATGGACAGAAAAGCAGGTAGTGCAATCTGTGATGACGTGCAGACACCAATGCCTCCTAGTCTGACTGGAAGTGTAGCTTGGTTCCACTGCCCGTCTTCTAGAGTAAGGTTAAGTACTTTCGTAAAAATCTGCCTCAGGTTATCATATGAAGGTGCACATCTTAGGAAATATGTCAACCTGGGCAGACTCAAGCACACTGTGAGAAGGTACAAGGCATCGTGGGTGTCAAGATTGCCTATTCGTTATTCCATTCTCCCCAGTTCTTCCAATTTCTTCCTGAGGATTGTGTCAATGGCATCGCTTCCCAGAGGTGCTCAAAGCAAGATGTTATTTGTAGGGGCAATGACTGATGCTCCTGGTAGTTTGGATCTCACTGCATTTATCACTTGTTGGCTGACTGAGATGATTTCACATTTGGATGGATTCAGGACAAGACCCATTTCCTGTCCCCGTGTCATCACTTGTGTAAGATCACCTAAAAGGGACTCCTTTGTACCCGCTGTTGTGCCATCATCCAGGAACCAGATGTTTATCTCGCTGGTCAGTCTGTGATTTCCCTAACTGCTATACAGAAGAGAAATGGTGCAAGAGGATCCCCTTGCTGGACGCCCTCTGATATATATATATATATATATATATATATATATATATATATATATATATATATATATATATATATATATATATATATATGCAAAACAACCACTCTGAAAGAATAGAGAAATTCCAAGCGCTTTCGTGACTACTCACATTATCAAGGAACTATGAAAGTGAAGCATCCAAGGAAGCTATATAAGGGGTCGGCCAGCACCTCACTATCAGATCCCACAACGGTTAAACACGTGACGCGCGGCGAGCCAACTTGGATAGGTCCTTTCCAAAACTCACCCCCAAGCTATTTATTTGTCCAGTGTATTATTAAATTCTACCCAAATTCTATTAATTATAAATGGATCTAATTTATATAAACCAAAGGAAATATTCATATTATTGTCAAAACTGCTTTTTATGAAACAAGATTCAATTATATTCCTGTCGACCATGGACTTGCTTGATACTACTTTCTCAACTTTTTGAAAATCAATTGGATGGTTAAAATCTCTTACATGAATAAATAGAGCATTGGAATCTTGTCCAGTTCTAATGCTATATTTATGGTGTATATACACCATTTTCTTGGAAAATTAAATAGCTTAGCCCATTCTATAAACTTTACTGTTGAGTTTGAAGAAAATAACTCATTGCCTTTTCTAGATGTTTTAATTATTAAGGGTAATAATGAATTTAAATTTAAAATTTACAGAAAACCTACAAATAACTGTTCCTATGTCCACTATTATTCCTCGCATCAAGATAGAGTCAAACTGTCTGTTTTCTCATCAATGTTTTTGAGAGCTTTACGAATTTGTAGTCCTGAGTTCATAGATGAGGAAATATCCAAAATTTATGAAATAGGTAATGATTTAAAATCCCCAAGAAATGTAATTGATAAATCTTTTAAAGTTGCTAGGAACACTTTTTATAATCCAAAAAAGGGCAACCAGCCTTATTCAACTAAAAATATGTTGGTTCTCCCTTACCATGAAAACTTGGTTGATATGCCTTCTCTTCTTAAGACTTTTAATATTAAAGTTGTATTCAAAAATCTTGATACAGTAAAAAAACTTTTGATTAAGAATTCCCCCCAAAATGCTGATGGATGTGTCTATAAGATTCCTTGTAAAATTTGCGATAAAGTTTATTAGGGTCAAACTGGTAAAAATCT
The DNA here is from genome assembly GCF_038502225.1 of Cherax quadricarinatus. NCBI lineage: Eukaryota > Metazoa > Arthropoda > Malacostraca > Decapoda > Parastacidae > Cherax > Cherax quadricarinatus. The sequence continues at coordinate 42,763,292 of NC_091300.1, forward strand.
CGAACTAAGATTAAAACAACATAAATATAGCATTAGAACTGGACAAGATTCCAATGCTCTATTTATTCATGTAAGAGATTTTAACCATCCAATTGATTTTCAAAAAGTTGAGAAAGTAGTATCAAGCAAGTCCATGGTCGACAGGAATATAATTGAATCTTGTTTCATAAAAAGCAGTTTTGACAATAATATGAATATTTCCTTTGGTTTATATAAATTAGATCCATTTATAATTAATAGAATTTGGGTAGAATTTAATAATACACTGGACAAATAAATAGCTTGGGGGTGAGTTTTGGAAAGGACCTATCCAAGTTGGCTCGCCGCGCGTCACGTGTTTAACCGTTGTGGGATCTGATAGTGAGGTGCTGGCCGACCCCTTATATAGCTTCCTTGGATGCTTCACTTTCATAGTTCCTTGATAATGTGAGTAGTCACGAAAGCGCTTGGAATTTCTCTATTCTTTCAGAGTGGTTGTTTTGCATATTTTGAAATCACCTGTTTACTGTGATCTTATTGCATATATATATATATATATATATATATATATATATATATATATATATATATATATATATATATATATATATATATATATATATATATATATATATATATATATATATATATATATATATATATATATATATATATATATAATTTCTCTACCAGTTTTGGGTGTATGTCATAGCATCAGCTCATCAATTTTTAGATATGTTAACACTCATTTATTTCTTCATTTGTCTCTATGTTGAAAATAAAATTAATTAATTTGCCGATTAACATAATCTAACCGATTAGTTGTGTCATTCCTATCTTGTGGCAAGTTGATACAACATGATCCATCATTCTTTGCTTAAGCAAATTTGCTATGTGTATGAATTACAGATATTATGGGAGACACCTTTATGGTTATAATTGAATTTTGCGACCCAATAAACTTACATCTGGAAAGAAAAGTTGTCACTGTATGAGAAGCTAGTGCTGAGAATATCGTCTCATTACTCATGAGAAGCTAGTGCTGAGAATGTCGTCTCATTACTTATGAGAAGCTAGTGCTGAGAATGTCGTCTCATTACTCATGAGAAGCTAGTGCTGAGAATGTCGTCTCATTACTTATGAGAAGCTAGTGCTGAGAATGTCGTCTCATTACTTATGAGAAGCTAGTGCTGAGAATGTCGTCTCATTACTTATGAGAAGCTAGTGCTGAGAATGTCGTCTCATTACTCACGAGAAGCTAGTGCTGAGAATGTCGTCTCATTACTCACGAGAAGCTAGTGCTGAGAATGTCGTCTCATTACTCACGAGAAGCTAGTGCTGAGAATGTCGTCTCATTACTCATGAGAAGCTAGTGCTGAGAATGTCGTCTCATTACTCATGAGAAGCTAGTGCTGAGAATGTCGTCTCATTACTCATGAGAAGCTAGTGCTGAGAATGTCGTCTCATTACTCATGAGAAGCTAGTGCTGAGAATGTCGTCTCATTACTCATGAGAAGCTAGTGCTGAGAATGTCGTCTCATTACTTATGAGAAGCTAGTACTGAGAATGTCATCTCATTACTTATGAGAAGCTAGTGCTGAGAATGTCGTCTCATTACTCATGAGAAGCTAGTGCTGAGAATGTCATCTCATTACTTATGAGAAGCTAGTGCTGAGAATGTCGTCTCATTACTCATGAGAAGCTAGTGCTGAGAATGTCATCTCATTACTCATGAGAAGCTAGTGCTGAGAATGTCATCTCATTACTTATGAGAAGCTAGTGCTGAGAATGTCGTCTCATTACTCATGAGAACATAAAACCATAAGAGCATAAGAAAGAAGAAACACTGCAACAGGTCTACTGACCCATGCGGAGCAGGTCCATGTCCCCCCCGGATTAGCCCAATGACCAACCCCCCCCGGATTAGCCCAATGACCAACCCCCCCGGATTAGCCCTATGACCAACCCCACCGGATTAGCCCAATGACCCACCCAGTCTGGCCATTTCCACTCAAGGAAGGAGCACGGCACCAGACCCAGCAGCACAAGTTAGTCAGGTCCAACTCACACCCACCCACACTCGCTCATGTATTTATCTAACCTATTTTTAAAACTACACAACTGTACTCGGGAGTTTGTTCCACTCATCAACAACTCTATTACCAAACCAGTGCTTTCCTATATCCTTCCTGAATCTGATTTTTTCCAACTTGAAACCATTGCTGCGAGTCCTGTCTTGGCTGGAAATTTTCAGCACGCTATTTACATCACCTTTATTTATTCCTGTTTTTCATTTATACACCTCGATCATATCCCCCCTAATTCTACGCCTTTCGAGAGAGTGCAGATTCAGGGCCCTCAGTCTATCCTCATAGGGAAGATTTCTGATACATGGGATCATCTTTGTCATCCTCCTCTGTACGTTTTCCAGAGCATTTATATCCATTCTGTAATACGGTGACCAGAACTGAGCAGCATAGTCTAAATGAGGCCTAACCAAGGATATATAGAGTTGAAGAACAACCTGAGGACTTCTATTATTTATACTTCTAGATATGAAGCCAAGAATTCTGTTAGCTTTATTGCGAACACTAATGTACTGTTGTCTTGGTTTTAAATTACTGCTAACCAGAACTCCTAAATCCTTTTCGCAATCAGTAGCTCGTGCTGAGAATGTCGTCTCATTACCTATGGCTGCCAACCTGAATTTTGCAACACGACGGATTTAACCCAAACTTTTAGGAGGGTCTTCCCAGTACATCTTCCTTAGAACCCCTTCAAGGCCTCAGTAAAACCTTAGAACCTTTGTTACAATGAACTAGTCTCGGATTCTAATTATTTTCTTCTAATACTCTCGGTTATAATGGGGATAAAAATAAATTTACATAATCGAATTACATATTTTGGTTTACTGTGGCACATTTACACACACAGAGACGCGCACACACACACAGACGCGCACACACACAGAGACGCACACACGCACAAACACAAACACACACACAAACACACACACACACGCACGAAACTATCAAGAGGTATGTGAGGAGCTCAACAAGAGATTTAAGGGTATTCACAGTGGAGACAGGAAGGACTCTGGGAAGACAGGATAGAGGGGCACACCAACAAGGAATACACCAACAAGTGCTGGATGACATACACACAACTGAGGAGGAGGTGAAGAAGCTAAGTGACCTTGATACCTCAAAGGCAATGGGACCGGACATCTCCCAGTGGGTCCTTCGAGAGGGAGCAGAAATGCTGTGTGTCCCATTAACCACAATCTTCAACACATCCCTTGAAACTGGGCAACTACCTGAGGTATGGAAGACGGCAAATGTAGTTCCCATTTTTGAAAAGGGAGACAGAAAAGAGGCGCTAAACTACAGACTAGTGTTACTGATGTGTATAGTACGCAAAGTCATGGAGAAGATTATCAGGAGAGTGGTGGAGCACCTGCAATGGAACAAAAGTATAAATGACAACCAGCACGGTTTCATGGAAGGCAAATCCTGTGTTACAAATCTTCTAGAGTTTCATGATAAAGTAACAGAAGTAAGAGACGAGAGGGAAGGGTGGGTTGATTGCATCTTCTTGGACTGCAAGAAGGTCTTCGACACAGTTCTTCACAAGAAATTAGTACAGAAACTAGAAGATCGGGCGCGTATAACGGGAAGGGCACTTCTATGGATCAGAGAACACCTCACAGGGAGGCAACAATGAATCATGGTACGTGATGAGGTATCACAGTGGGCATCTGTGACGAGCGGGGTCACACAGGGGTCGGTCCTAGGACCAGTGCTATTTTTGGTATATGTGAATGACATGATGGAAGGGATAGACTCAGAGGTGTCCCTGTTCGCAGATGTTGTGAAGTTAATGAGGAGAATTAAATCAGATGAGGATCAGGCAGGCCTTCAAAGACACCTGGACAGGCTGGACAAGTGGTCCAGCAACTGGCTTCTCGAATTCAACCCTGCCAAATGGAAAGTCATGAAGATCGGAGAAGGGCAAAGAAGATCGCAGACGGAGTATAGGCTAGGTGGCCAACGACTGCAAACCTCGCTCAAGGAGAAAGATCTTGGCGTAAGTATAACACCGAACACGTCTCCGGAAGCACACATCAACCAGATAACTGCTGCAGCATATGGGCGCCTGGCAAACGTGAGATTAGCATTCCGATACCTAAGTAAGGAATCTTTCAAAACACTGTACACCGTGTACGTCAGGCCCATACTGGAGTATGCAGCACCAGTTTGGAACCCGCACCGGGTCAAGCACGTTAAGAAATTAGAGAAAGTGCAAAGGTTTACGACTTAGTTTCAGAGCTAAGGGGAATGTCCTATGAAGAAAGGTTGAGGGAAACCGGCCTGACGACACTGGAGGACAGGAGGGATAGGGGAGACATGATAACGACATACAAAATACTGCGTGGAATAGACAAGGTGGACAGAGACAAGATATTCCAGAGAGGGGACACAGAAACAATGGGTCACTCTTGGAAGTTAAAGACTCAGATGTGTCACAGGGATGTTAGGAAGCAGTTCTTCAGTCATAGAGTGGTCAGGAAGTGGAACAGTCTGGCGAGCGATCTAGTGGAGGCAGGAACCATACGTAGCTTTAAGACGAGGTATGATAAAGCTCATGGAGCAGGGAGAAAGAGGACCTAGTAGCGTTCAGTGAAGAGGCGGGGGCCAGAAGCTAAGTCTCGACCCCTGCAACTACAATTAGGAGAGTAAACTAAGGTGAGTACACACACACACACACACACACACACACACACACACACACACACACACACACACACACACAGTTTGGCACAAGATTCAACTTGGTCTTTACAGAAGCATATGGCGAGCCATTGGAAGGCAATGCAGTCATACTCGATCAACAGATGCTAGAAACCATCGGCACAACGAAAGAAGAGGTGATGAGGCTACAAAACAAAAGCAAAGTGACCAGATGACATATTGTATCTCCATGGGTGCTGAGAGGAGAACTACTGTGTGAGCCAAATTCAAAGATACACGACCAATCTCTCTAATCAGGACAAATGTGGTCTCTATATATGAAGAGTGGACAGACTCGAGGCACTGTATTACAAGCCAATATCTCTAACATGCATACTCTCAAAAGATCTACATAAGAAGGCAGGGAAAAGCAGACTAGAGCACCTAGGAGACGAGTCTTTACAGAAATACAATACAGACTTAGGGATGGAAAATCCTGTATTACAAATTTGCTTATTTGATAAAATTAGAAATAAAACAAGAAACACAGAGCTGAGTGGATACTGTCCTCTTGGACTGCACTAAAACATCTGACACAGTAGCACACCATAGATTATTCCAGAACAAACAGGGTTAAAAGGCAGAGTGTTTTAGTGAGTCAGTGAGTAACTAAGTGACAGAAGGTACTGAGTAACAGTAAGGAATGAGACATCAGAATAGCAGAGCAACAAGTGGGGTTCCGCGAGGATTTGTATTAGGACCGCTACTGTTCCTGTTACACGTAAATGGCCTACGTGTTTACTGATGAAGCAAAACTGAGAAGAAAATAACAGGAGAGGATTTTGATAAACTCCTGGGAGACCTTAATAGAATATAGATATCATCAGGAATGTAGCCTCTCGATTTTAACCCTAACAAATGTAAGATTATGTGAACTGGAAAAGATCAGGGCAGATCTATCACAGTGGGCGGAGAGAAGCTGCAAATATCAGAGTGAAAAGGACCTGGGATGAATGTAACAGAAATACGTTAATCTTATATGTAAGAATAGCAAACCTCGCAATAGTATTTATGAACTTTAATATATAATTTTCTGAACTTTAAATAAGACATAGATGAAGCCAGTCATAAAATATGCGGCCCCAGCATGGAGCTCCACACTTGGTCAGTCACGTAAAGAAGCTCATAAAGGTCACAACGTTCGCTGTTAGGTGAGAACATCAACAGAGGAGAGGAGGAGGGAGTGAAACTGACGACTTTGAAGGAGATGCGAACAAATGAAGATATGATTTCGAAATATAAAATCATACGGGACAGACTGAAATCGAGAAGACAAGAGACAAGGAGAGACAGGTCGTAGCTGAAGACACAGATGACACAGGTCGTAGCTGAAGACACAGATGACACAGGTCGTAGCTGAAGACACAGATGAGAAATAGGGATGTAAGGAAATAGTTCTTTAGTTTCAAGGTGGCCGAAAAATGAAAATATATTTACATGAACGAATTACATATTTTGTCTCTCTCTGGCACATTTACACACACACACACACACACACACACACACACACACACACACACACACACACACATACACACACACACACACACATACACACACACACACACACACACACATACACACACACACATACACACACACACACACACACACACACACACGCGCACGCGCGCGCGCGCGGATGAGGCGGTAGTAGAGGCAGGTTTAATACACAGCTTCAACTGTAAATATCACAGAGCCCAAGAGACCAGAAATCGGTGATGTCGATCAATGTGGTCTAGGAGACGGGACCAGGAACTAAGTCTCGACCCCGTCAAAAACATTGAGCAAGTGGATAGATGGGTTTATTGCATTTTCTTGGACTGCAATGCAAAAGCTAGAGGATCAGGCACGCATGACAGGAAAGGCACTGAAATGGATCAGAGAATGCATTACAGGGAGGCAAAAACGAGCCATGGTACGCAACGAGGTGTCAGAGTGGGCGCCTGTGACGAGCGAGGTTCCACAGGGGTCAGTCCTAGGACCACTACTGTTTCTAGTATATGTGAATGACATGTCGGAAGGGACAAACTCAGAAGTGTCCCTGTTTGCAGATGACGTGAAGTTAATGAGTAGAATGAAATCGGAAGAGGATCAGACAGGACTACAAAGGGACCTGAACAGGCTGCAAGTCTGGTCCAGTAAGTGGCTCCTGGAATTTAACCCCACCAAATGCAAAGTCATGAACATCGGGGAAGGGCAATAAAAAAAAAAAAAAAAGGCCACAGACACAGTACAGGTTAGGGGGCCAAAGACTCAGAGGCGTCGCTAGGGTTGGTGTCACCCGGAAATATAAACTCAAATATCACTTTGCGTACAGCAAGAGATCCTACATTTATTCATCGTCAACAATGCCCCCTCCCCCCCAAAAAAAATGAAAAATAAAGAAAAACATTGCAATATCAGAGAAACACTAGTTTCGATTTGACCTTGAGTCCAGATAACATCTCAGTGAATCTGATTTTACATTTCCTTGTCTTCAATCCTGCAAAATCATCTATCACATAATCAAAATCAATGATTTTCCCTATATAGGCCTATATAGACTATATAGAAACGAAGGATTCCTCTCTTACGTTGGTGCAGCACTGTTTTGTGCATTAGTGTCACCTTTAGAAGCTCTATGGTGTCACCCCCTAAATGGTGTCACCAGGGGCGGCCCGCCCCCCCTTACGACGCCTCTGCAAAGACTGCAAACCTCACTCAAGAAAAAGGATCTTGGGTGAGTATAATACCGAGCACATCCCCTGAGGCGCACATCAACCAGACAACTGCTGCAGCATATGGGCGTGAGATTCATTAATCAATTTATGCCTTTCGAGATGGCTACGAATTGCTTCGGCAATTATTGATTCCATAAATTTTCCCTCTATGGAGGTAAGGCTTATTGGTCTATAGTTCGAAGCTAAGGACCTGTCACCTGTCTTGTAAATAGGGATTACATTTGCCATTTTCCACTTATCAGGCACTATGCCAGTTTGTAGTGATATGTTGAAAAGATTAGCCAAAGGTATGCTAAGTTCCTCTTTACATTCCTTAACACCCTTGCAAACAGTTCATCAGGGTTTGGGGATTTATTAGGTTTTAATTTCTTCATTTGTCTGAGAACCATACCACTAGTTACCGTAATTGGGCATAGTTTATTATCGTAATGTTCTACATAATCTATTATTTCTGGAATTTCGCTAGTATCTTCCTGAGTAAAAACTGAGAGGAAGTAGGATTTGAAAATTTCAGAAATATCCTTATCACTATCAGTGATCTGACCTGAGTTACTCTTAAGTGGGCCTATCTTGTCCCTAATTTTACTTCAGTATACCTGAAAGAACCCTTTTGGGTTAGTCTTCGAATCCCTTGCGACCTTAGCCTCATAATCCCTTTTTGATTTTCTTATTAATTTTTACTATTTCTCTCTTTAATTGAATATATTGATTTCTTAACTGCCCATCCCCTCTTTTGACACGCCTATATATGCCTCTCTTTTGACCAATGAGATGTTTTAATCTATTGTTCAACCATCTGGGATCATTTTTTTTTAGATCTAATTTCCCTACTCGGAACAAAAGTTGTCTGAGCAGCTAGAACTATGCTCTTAAAAACGTCATATTGGCAAGCAAGATCACCTACCTGACTCATAGTCAGGACATCCCAATTTAGTCCACCCAGGTAATTTTTCAGTCCCATGAAGTCGGCCAAGCGAAAATCTGGGACAGAGATTTGATTGCACTTTTCTGGCTAACTTCCCCAAGCTCGTAATTAACCTCAAGATTATTAACTAGTGATTCTTTGTTGGCAAGAACCAAGTCAAGTAGATTGTTTCCTCTAGTTGGTTCTGTCACAACCTGTTTTAAAAAGCAACCCTGAACCGTATCAAGAAAGCCATTAGACTCAAGATTTCCTGTCACATTGTTCCAATCAATTTGTCTAAAGTTAAAATCTCCCATTAACACAACATTTTCATATCTAGATGCCTTATGAATTTCGTCCCATAACAGCTTACTGCACTCTCTATCAAGGTCTGGGGGTCTATAAATCACACCCAAAATTAACTTTTCACGACCCTCGAGAAACTATAGCCAAACAGATTCTGTGTCCGATGTATACTGTCTAACACAACAATTTAAATTATCTCTGACACACATCGCCACTCCACCACCCTTCCTGTTGACCCTGTCAGTGTGGAATAGTTTATAACCCTGTATGTTGCATTCAGAAGGCATTTTTCTATCTTTCAAGTTGAACCAGGTCTCTGTTATAGCAATAATATCTATATTACCTGCACTTGCAAGTAATCTCAGCTCATCTATCTTATTTCTTAGACCCCTACTATTTGTATAGTAAACCTTAAGGGAGCTAGTCACTCGTTGCCCTCTACTATCTCACTTTGTTTGCTGATCAACTGCTTTGCCTTTACTAGCAACTTTATTTTGAATATTGTCTTTTAAACATATCCCTGAGATATCCTGGTTATATCTGCTGTTTTCAACCCTAGTACTGCAACCTGATTGTTTCCCACAGACACCCATACCTCTATAATCTATCAGTTTAAAGTCCTAGACATGTCGCCAATAACCTCCTCAATCGAATTGGCTAATGCAACCACTCCAGCCCTAGAGATATGAACCCCATCCCTTGCATACGTATCACGTTTGCCATAGAATATGTCCCAGTTATCAATGAATCTGATTGCAAGTTCCTTGCAGTACTTGTCTAGCCAGCAATTTATACCAATTGCCCTAGACATCCATTCATTGCCCACTCCCCTTCTAGGCAAGATGCTACATTTGATTGGGATCCCTCCCTTAGACCTAACTACTTCTATGGCTGACTTGTACTTATCCAGCAGCTCATGTGTCTTGCCATTCCCGATGTCATTTCCACCAGCACTAAGACAGATAATGGGCTTGTTCCCAGTGCTTGACATAATATTATCCAACTTGCTGACTACGTCACCAACACCAGTTCCTGGGAGACACACCCTCTGTCTTACCTTTCTACCTCTATTACAAAAAGCATAGTCCATATATCTTACCTGAGAATCTCCCACAATCAGGAAATTCTTACCTTGATAAACAGGGGAGTCAGTGGTACCTTTAATATCACTAACCAGTGAAATATACTCGTCCTGGAGAACAGAGAATCGATTTCCTACCTTCATATCTTCTCTGTTAACCTACCTTATCATCCTTCTTCCTGAATTGCGAACCACTTGCCACTTAAAGCGGCTGCCACTCTCCAAATCACTGCTGGTAACTTTTTCCTCCTCACTAGCTACCACCATCTCACACTCACTCCCAAACCCCTCTAAACAAGGCTTCAGCCTCCTATTTTCCTCCTGAAGAAGTAGAATCTCCTTCTTCAACACTTTAACCTGAGATTCTAAAACACTACAACAAGCCATGGTGCTAGGTAACACCCGATGCTAATCCCAGGCAGCTTAGGACAGGTATTACCACACGTGACCACTGACCTCAGTGTACTGAGGTCAGTGGTAACAAGGCTAGTTCCAGAGATCAGGGAAATGTCCTATGAGGAGAGGTTAAAGGAAATCTACCTGACGACACTGGAGGGCAGGAGGGAAAGAAGACATGATAACGACATATAAAATACTGAGAGGAATTGACAAGGTGGACAGACACAGGATATTCCAGAGATGAGACACAGCAATAAGGGGTCACAATTGGAAGTTGAAGATTTAGACGAGTCAGAGGGACGTTAAGAAGTATTTCTTCAGCAATAGAGTTGTCAGGAAGTGGAATAATCCGGAAAGTAAGGTAGTGGAGGCAGGTACAATATGCATCTTTAAGAAGAGGTATGATGTAGCTCATGGAGCAGGGAAAGAGAGGACCTAATAGCAATCAGTGAAGAGGCAGAGCCAGGAGCTATGACTCGACCCCTGGAACCACAATTAGTCGAGTACAATTAGGTGAGTACACGTACCCACACACACACACACACACACACACACACACACACAGTTTTTGCCTACGGGCTCCAGGAAGTTGAAGGGGAAACCTACGATGAAAGGAAACAGGAGAAAAAAGTGATTGAAGGTATCCTAAAAGCAATAGGTGAGGGCAACATGACCCATGTGGCAAATTTTCAGAGAACTGGGTGGTTTGCAAGTGAACGGAAATGGCCTCTCAAAGTAATTTTCAAGGCAGAATCAACTTGAACCATGATTCTGCAGGAGAAAGCATGACTGACAGACAAACAAGGGTACCAGAGTGTGTACCTCGATCGAGACAGAACACAAGTGGAAAGGTTGATACTGAAAAAGAGTACAAAAACAAAAGGAGGAACGAGAGGAAATGACAAAGATGAGCAGAAGAACCCACAGGTGGAAGGAAGGGCAAACACACCCTCCAGAAACACCGGCAGAAGGATTCCAACTGTGACAACCCCAAGGCAACTGAACAATCTAAACTGACACTCGCACACTGATCCCTCTGTCCCACCCTCCACACCACAAACCCCACCCCTACAGCAACCCCCTATGGGAACTCTACCCCCACCCCCACTGCAACTCCCCCATAGGCCCCTGCCAGGGCTCCTGATCCCCCAGCCCCAATCTTCTCCCAGGAGAAGATTTTAGAAAGTTTTAGAAAAGAAGTTGAAGGTTTGGTACATAAACGTGGATGGAACAACGAATAAATATTAGGAGTGGCATGAAAGAATCAAGGAGAAGTCCCCAGACATCATAGCAGCCACAGAAACAAAACTCGCTGAGACAATAACAGACACAATCTTCCCACCAGGATATCAGATCCTGGGAAAAGATAGAAGGAGCAGAGGGGGAGGAGGGGTTGCACTGCTCATAAAAAAACTGATGGAGATTTGAGGAAATAGAAGGCATGGACGAGACTGGAGGAAGATGATCTTGGGTCATCAAGTACGCTGACGTCAGTGGTAACCTGCGGTCATACCTGCCTAAGCTCTTGGGAGTTAGCGTGGGCTGTTACCAAGCACCATGGCTTGTTGTAGTGTTTTAGAATCTCAGGTTAAAGTGTTGAAGAAGGAGATTCTACTTCTTCAGGAGGAAAATAGGAGGCTGAAGCTTCGCATAGATGAGTTTGGGAGCGAGTGTGAGAAGGATTTAGTTGGTAAGGAAGGGTCGCCAGCAGTGATAGTGGCAGCCGCTCTAAGTGGCAAGGGGTTCATAGTTCAGGAAGAAGGAAGATGAGAAGAGTTAATAGAGAAGATGTGAAGGTAGGAAATCGGTTCTCTGTTCTCCAAGACGAGTGTACTTCAGTGGTTAGTGAAGTTGAAGGTACCACTGATTCCCCTGCTAATCAAGGTAAGAATATTTTAATAGTAGGCGATTCTCAGGTAAGATATATGGACCGTGCATTTTGTAACAGAGACAGAAAGGTCAGACAGAGAGTGTGTCTTCCTGGAGCTGGTGTTGGTGATAGTCAGCAGGTTGGATAATATTATGGCAGGTAATGGGATCAAGCCCTTTATCTGTCTTAGTGCTGGGGGTAATGACATTGGGAAGGGCAGGAGAGAGGAGCTGCTGGATAAGTACAGGTCAGCCATAGAAGTAGTTAGGTCTAAGGGAGGGATCCCAGTCATATGTAGCATCTTGCCTAGAAAGGGAGTGGGCAATGAATAGATGTCTAGGGCAATTGGTATAAAATGCTGGCTAGACAGGTACTGCAAGGAACTTGCAATCCCATTCATTGATAACTGGGACCTATTCTTTGACAAACGTGATATGTATGCAAGGGATGGGGTTCATCTCTCTGGGGATGGAGTGGTTGCATTAGCCAATTCAATTGAGAGGGTAATTGATGACTTGTCTAGGAATTTAAACTGATAGATTATAGAGGTATGGGTGTTTGTGGGAAACAATCAGGCTGCAGCATTAGGGTTAAAAACAGCAGTTATTACCGGGTTACCTCAGGGATATGTTTAAAAGACAATATTCAAAATAAAGTTGCTAGTAATGGCAAATCAATTGATCAACAAACAAAGAGGGATAGTAGAGGGCAACGAGTGACTAGCTCCCTTAAAGTTTACTATACAAATAGTAGGAGTCTAAGAAATAAGATAGATGAGCTAAAATTACTTGCAAGTGTAGGTGATATAGATATTATTACTATAACAGAGACCTGGCTCAACCTGAAAGATAGAGAAATGCCTTCTGAATGCAACATACAGGGTTATAAACTATTCCAAACTGGCAGGGTCAACAGGAAGGGTGGTGGGGTGGCGATGTATGTCAGAGAAAATTTAAATTGTCTTAGACATGATATAAGATTAGAGACATCGAACACAGAATCTGTTTGGCTACAGCTTCTCGATGGACATGACAAATTAATTTTGGGTGTGATTTATAGGCCCCCAAACCTTGATAGGGAGGGCAGTAAGCTGTTATGGGACGAAATTCATAAGGCATCTAGATATGAAAATGTTGTTATAATGAGAGATTTTAACTTTAGACAAATTGATTGGAACAATATGACAGGAAATCTTGAGTCTAGTGACTTTCTTGATACGGTTCAGGATTACTTTTTAGAACAGGTTGTGACAGAACCAACTAGAGGAAAAAGTCTGCATGACTTGGTTCTTGCCAACAAAGATTCACTAATTAATAATCTTGAGGTTAATGATGAGCTTGGGGAAAGTGATCACAAATCACTTAGTTTTAATATATCATGGAATTATCCAGATAACTGCAATCAAATCTCTGTCCCAGATTTTCGCTTGGCCGACTTCATGGGACTGAAAAATTACCTGGGTGGGCTAAATTGGGATGTCTTGACTATGAGTCAGGTAGGTGATCTTGGTTGCCAATATGACGTTTTTCAGAGCATAGTTCTAGCTGCCCAGACAACTTTTGTTCCTAGTAGGGAAATTAGATCTAACAAAAATGATCCCAGATGGATGAACAATAGATTAAAACATCTCATTGGTCAAAAGAGAGGCATATATAGACGTATCAAAAGAGGGGATGGGCAGTTAAGAAATCAATATATTCAATTAAAGAGAGAAATAAAGAAAGGAATAAGAAAAGCAAAAAGGGATTATGAGGCTAAGGTCGCAAGGAATTCAAAGATTAATCCTAAAGGATTCTTTCAGGTATACAGAAGTAAGATTAGGGACAAGATTGGACCACTTAAGAGTAACTCTGGTCAGATCACTGACAGTGATAAGGATGTGTGTGAAATTCTAAATAACTACTTCCTCTCAGTTTTCACCCAGGAAAATACTAGCGATATTCCTGAAATAATAGATTATGTAGAACAGGATGGTAATAAACTATGTACGATTGCGGTAACTAGTGACATGGTCCTCAGACAAATAGAGAAACTAAAACCTAATAAATCCCCAGGCCCTGATGAACTGTTTGCAAGGGTGTTAAAGGAATGTAAAGAGGAACTTAGCATACCTTTGGCTAATCTTTTCAACATATCACTACAAACTGGCATTGTGCCTGATAAGTGGAAAATGGCAAATGTAATACCTATTTACAAAGCAGGTGACAGGTCCTTGGCTTCGAATTATATACCAATAAGCCCTACCTCCATAGTGGGAAAATTTATGGAATCAATAATTGCCGAAGCAATTCGTAGCCATCTTGACAGGCACAGATTGATTAAGGAATCTCAACACGGTTTTACAAAGGGGCGTTCCTGTCTTACGAATTTACTAACTTTTTTCACTAAGGTGTCTGAGGAGGTAGATCATGGTAATGAATATGATATTGTGTATATGGACTTTAGTAAGGCTTTCGATACAGTTCCACACCAGAGGCTATTGAGGAAACTTAAGGCACACGGAATAAGAGGAGAAATTTTTTTCCTGGGTAGAGGCATGGCTGACAAATAGACAGCAGAGAGTTTGCATAAATGAGGAGAAATCAGAATGGGGGCACGTCACAAGCAGTGTTCCTCAGGGGTCAGTGTTGGGCCCGTTGTTGTTCACAATTGACATAAACGACATAGATGAGGGAATAAATAGCGACATAAGCAAATTTGCTGATGACACCAAAATAGGCCGTCCAATTCATTCTAATGAGGATACTAGAGCACTCCAGGATTATTTGAATAGACTGATGCAATGGTCGGAGAAGTGGCAGATGCAGTTTAATATTGACAAATGCAAAGTTCTAAATGTTGGACAGGTAAATAACCATGCCACATATAAACTAAATAATGTAAATCTTAATACTACTGATTGCGAAAAGGATTTAGGAGTTCTGGTTAGCAGTAATTTAAAACCAAGACAACAGTGCATTAGTGTTCGCAATAAAGCTAACAGAATTCTTGGCTTCATATCTAGAAGTATAAATAACAGAAGTCCTCAGGTTGTTCTTCAACTCTATATATCCTTGGTTAGGCCTCATTTAGACTATGCTGCTCAGTTCTGGTCACCGTATTACAGAATGGATATAAATGATTTGGTAAACGTACAGAGTAGGATGACAATGATGATCCCATGTATCAGAAATCTTCCCTATGAGGATAGACTGAGGGCCCTGAATTTGCACTCTTTCGAAAGGCGTAGAATTAGGGGGGATATGATCGAGGTGTATAAATGGAAAACAGGAATAAATAAAGGGGATGTAAATAGCGTGCTGAAAATTTCCAGCCAAGACAGGACTCGCAGCAATGGTTTCAAGTTGGAAAAATTCAGATTCAGAAAGGATATAGGAAAGCACTGGTTTGGTAATAGAGTTGTGGATGAGTGGAACAAACTCCCGAGTACAGTTATTCAGGCTAAAACGTTGTGTAGTTTTAAAAATAGGTTAGATAAATACATGAGTGGGTGTGGGTGGGTGTGAGTTGGACCTGACTAGCTTGTGCTGCTGGGTCTGGTGCAGTGCTCCATCCTTGAGTGGAGATGATCAGACTGGGTGGGTCATTGGGCTAATCCGGGGGGGGGGTCATTGGTCTAATCTGGGGGGGACATGGACCTGCTCTGTATGGGTCAGTAGGCCTGTTGCAGTGTTCCTTCTTTCTTATGTTCTTATGTTCTTATTACATAGGTACACTTCAGCCTGGGGAACATAAGGTAGTTATTGCAGTGATGTATAATCCACCACAGAACTGCAGAGGCCAAGAGAGGAATATGAAGAGAGCAAGAGAGCAATGGTGGGCACACTGGCCGAGGTGGCAAGAAGGGCTCACTCGAGCAGAGCAAAATTACTGGTTACGGGCCATTCCAACCACAGGAAGATCAACTGGTAAAATCTGGAGCCACACGGGGGTCCCGAAACATGGAGAGCCAAAATGATGGATGTGGTATTGGAAAACTTCATGCATCAACATGTTAAGGACACTACCAGAGAGAGACGGGATGATGAACTAGAAGGACTGGACCTTGTGTTCACCGTGAGTAGTTCAGGCATTGAGGACATCACATATGGGAGGCCCCTTGGAGCTAGTGATCACATGGATCTGCGTTTTGAATACATAGAGTTACAAGTGGAGAGAATAACAGGAGTTGAATGGGAAAAGCCTGACTATAAAAGAGGGGACTACATAGGGTTGAAGAACTTCCTGTGGGAGGTCCAGTGGGACAGAGAACTGGCAGGAAAGCCAGTAAATGAAATGATGGAATATGTAACAACAAAATGCAAGGAGGCAGTGGAAAGGTTTATTCCCAAGGGCAACAGTAACAACAGGAAGACCAGAACGAGTCCCTGGTTTACCCGACGGTGTAAGGAGGCAAAAACAAAGTGCAATAGAGAATGGAAAAAGTACAGAAGGCAGAGAACACACGAAAATAGGGAGATCAGTCGCAGAGCCAGGAATGAGTACGCACAGGTAAGGAGGGAGGCCCAGCGACAGTATGAAAATGACATAGCATCGAGAATCAAGACTGACCCGAAACTGTTGTATAGCCACATCAGGAGGAAGACAACAGTCAAAGACCAGGTGATCAGATTAAGGACAGAAGGTGGAGAACTCACAAGAAATGATCAGGAGGTATGTGAGGAGCGGAACAGGAGATTTAAGGAAGTTTTTACAGTAGAGACAGGAAGGGCTGTGGGAAGACAGCACAGAAGGGAACATCAAGAGGGAATATACCAACAAGTGTTGGATGACATACGAACAACTGAGGAGGAGGTGAAGAAGCTCTTAAGTGACCTTGACACCTCAAAGGCGATGGGACCGGACAACATCTCCCCATTGGTCCTTAGAGAAGGAGCAGAGATGCTGTGCGTGCCTCTAACCACAATCTTCAGCACATCCCTTGAAACTGGGCAACTACCTGAGAAATGGAAGACAGCTAATGTAGTCCCCATATTTAAGAAAGGAAACAGAAACGAGGCACTAAACTACAGACCTGTGTCTCTGACATGTATTGTGTGCAAAGTCATGGAGAAGATTATCAGGAGGAGAGTGGTCGAACACCTGGAAAGGAACAAGATTATAAATGAAAATCAGCATGGGTTCATGGAAGGCAAATCTTGTATCACAAACCTCCTGTAGTTTTATGACAAGGTAACAGAAGTAAGACACGAGAGAGAGGGGTGGGTAGATTGCGTTTTCCTAGACTGCAGGAAGGCCTTTGACACAGTTCCCCACAAGAGATTAGTGCAGAAGCTGGAGGATCAGGCGCACGTAAAAGGGAGGGCACTGCAATGGATAAGGGAATACCTGACAGGGAGGCAGCAACGAGTCATGGTACGTGAAGAGGTATCACAGTGGGCGCCTGTTACGAGCGGGGTCCCACAGGGGTCAGTTCTAGGACCAGTGTCCCTGTTCGCAGATGACGTGAAGTTGATGAGAAGAATTAAATCGGACGAGGATGAGGCAGGACTGCAAAGAGACCTGGACAGGCTGGACATGTGGTCCAGCAACTGGCTTCTCGAATTCAATCCAGCCAAATGCAAAGTCATGAAGATTGGGGAGGGGCAAAGAAGACCGCAGACAGAGTATAGGCTAGGTGGACAAAGACTACAGACCTCACTCAGGGAGAAAGACCTTGGGGTGACCATACCACCGAGCACATCACCGGAGGCACACATCAACCAAATAACCGCTGCAGCATACGGGCGCCTGGCAAACCTGAGAATAGATTTCCGATACCTTAATAAGGAATCGTTCAAGACACTGTACACTGTGTATGTTAGGCCCATACTGGAGTATGCAGCACCAGTCTGGAACCCACACCTGGTCAAGCACGTCAAGAAGTTAGAGAAAGTACAAAGGTTTGCAACAAGGCTAGTCCCAGAGCTCAAGGGAATGTCGTACGAGGAAAGGTTAAGGGAAATCGGACTGACGACACTGGAGGACAGAAGGGTCAGGGGAGACATGATAACGACATACAAGATACTGCGGGGAATAGACAAGGTGGACAGAGATAGGATGTTCCAGAGAGGGGACACAGGGACAAGGGGTCACAACTGGAAGCTGAAGACTCAGACGAGTCACAGGGACGTTAGGAAGTATTTCTTCAGTCATAGAGTTGTCAGCAAGTGGAATAGCCTAGCAAGTGAAGTAGTGGAGGCAGGAACCATACATAGTTTTAAGAAGAGGTATGACAAAGCTCAGGAAGCAGAGAGAGAGAGGATCCAGTAGCGATCAGTGAAGAGGCGGGGCCAGGAGCTGAGTCTCGACCCCTGCAACCACAATTAGGTGAGTACAATTAGGTGAGTACACACACACACACACACACACACACACACACACACACACACGACATGGTGACAGCAGTAAGATAAGAGAGAGAGGGGTGGGTGGATTGCATTTTCTTGGACTGCAAGAAGGCGTTTGACACAGTTCCAGACAAGAGGTTAGTGCAAAAATTGGAGGACCAAGCAGGGATAACAGGGAAGGCACTATAATAGATCAGTGAATACTTGTCAGGAAGACAGCAGCGAGTCATGGTACGTGGCGAGGTGTGAGAGTGGGCACCTGTGACCAGCGGGGTCCCACAGGGGTCAGTCATAGGACCAGTGCTGTTTCTGGTATTTGTGAACGACATGACGGAAGGAATAGACTCTGAAGTGTCCCTGTTTGAAGATGACGTGAAGTTGATGAGAAGAATTCATTCGATCGAAGACCATGCATAACTACAAAGGGATCTGGACAGGCTGCAGACCTGGTTCAGCAATTGGCTCCTGGAGTTCAACCCCACCAAGAGCAAAGTCATGAAAATTGGGGAAGGGCAAAGAAGACCGCAGACGGAGTACAGTCTAGGGGGCCAGAGACTACAAACCTCACTCAAAGAAAAAGATCTTTGGGTGAGTATAACACCAGGCACATCTGAAACGCACATCAACCAAATAACTGCTGCAGCATATGGGCGCCTAGCAAACCTCAGAACAGCATTCCGACATCTTAATAAGGAATCGTTCAGGACCCTGTACACCGTGTACGTTAGGCCCATATTGGAGTATGCGGCACCAGTTTGGAACCCACACCTAGCCAAGCACGTAAAGAAACTAGAGAAAGTGCAAAGGTTTGCAACAAGACTAGTTCCAGAGCTAAGAGGTATGTCCTACGAGGAGAGGTTAAGGGAAATCAACCTGACGACACTGGAGGACAGGTGAGATACGGGGGACATGATAACGACATACAAAATACTGAGAACAATTGACAAGGTGGACAAAGACAGGATGTTCCAGAGATGGGACACAGCAACAAGGGGACACAGTTGGAAGCTGAAGACACAGATGAATCACAGGGATGTTAGGAAGTATTTCTTCAGCCACAGAATAGTCAGGAAGTGGAATAGTTTGGGAAGCGATGTAGTGGAGGCAGGATCCATACATAGCTTTAAGCAGAGGTATGATAAAGCTCACGGCTCAGGGAGAGTGACCTAGTAGCGACCAGTGAAGAGACGGGACCAGGAGCTTGGACTCGACCCCTGCAACCTCAACTAAATGAGTACAACTAGGTGAACACATTGCCACATTGGCAGCGGTAGGCCTGATGAAGTGACGTCACGACAAGTTGTGTGCCATTATACATATGAAGTGAAGTGTATATAATGTGAAGTGTATACTACCATCAGTGAAGAGTGAAGTGAGGAAGCGGAATATATGGTTATAATCATCACGGGTGAAGGATCTCCAAAAATAGGGATTTAAGGCCTACGTACGACTACGTCATCAGCAGCTGGCAACTGTCAACCGCAAGTTTATTCGCCTAGTTGTGGTTTGCATGTTGACGGCCCTGGCTGGCCTTGTATACTGTTTGATACTGGTCACTCACTCCTGCAAGCTATTACCAGAATTAGAATAGAAATAGCATAGACATAGAGAATATAGTGTTGACGAGTGTGAGAAGGTAGGTGGGACAAGCTTTTAAGGGCAACATGGTAAGACGGTGCTAGGGGGTCCCAGGAGGGTTTAGTCAGGTCACAAGAAGTTGCGGCCAGTCATTACACCGCACAAGACTCTCACACACACACACACACACACACACACACACACACACACACACACTCACACACACACACACGCACACACGCACACAGGCAGTGTTACTACCGGTAGTTATTAGCAGTAAGAATACTTAGGAAGCTAGGAAGTCCTCTCTCAATGTGAACAAGGAAAATGATAATAACCAGCAACAATTAACACGTAAATCCAGAAAGGGCAATAAGTGGAGAGAGTAGATAATTGGGAAAGATAAATGAGACTAAATTTGTGCCTACACGACGGACCTCTCAACCACCCCCCCCCTAACCCTCCCTCCCTCACACACAAGCACACACACACAAGGGTAGACACTCACACACACACACATACACACACATACACACATACACACACACACATACATACACACATACGTAAACACACAAACACACACACACACATACACATACACATACACACACACACACACGCACGCACACACACACACACACACACACACACACACACACATTCACACACACACACATACACACACACACACACACACACACACGCACACACACACACACACACACACACACACACACACACACACACACACACACCCTCCGCCACTTGACACCTTAGCCTTAGCCACCTACCCCTCCCCCAAACCACCTAACCCCTCCCCAAACCGTCTAACCCCCGCCCAACAACCTCCCTCCCTCCAATAACCATCCTCCCCCTCCCCCATAACCATCCATCCCCTCTCTCCCCCAAACCATCTAACTCCCTCCCCCAAACCATCTAACTCCCTCCCCCAACTATCTCTGCCCCTCCAATAACCATCCTCCCCCTCCCCCACAACCATCCATCCCCTCTCCTAACCGTCTATTCCCCTCCCCCTAACCAGGATGAGGACAAGGGGCTCCAAGGACGAATCTGAGAGGGAGGAATGGGAGATAGAGCTCAAAAAAAGGGAGGAAGACTGGGGAAGGAGACTAGATGAGCTGGAAAGGAAGATGGAAGAGAGGTTAGCAGCAGAATGCAGAAGGTGGAAGCAACAGGCCACAGCAGCAGAAATCAAGATAGAGAGATTAGAAGAGGAGCTGAGACATCTGAAACAGCACAGAGACAAAGATATTACAGAAGTAGCATCGGCAATGGCTACATCGAACACAGACAACAGGTCCGAAGGAAGCATGGAAACTAAACTGTATGCAGAGGTCCTGTCAAACCCACATGGGGCCAAAACAAAGACAGGGAGCACTCTAGGACAGAAAGAGAGGTTGGAAGACATTGATGGAACTAGGACATGTGCAAGGACCTTACCAGATACCTGTGGGGGCCAGGAGCAAGTGAGCAGGAATAATAAACCAAGAAGCATAGGGGCCATAACGAGGGAAGGGACTGAAGGAAGGAACACTCCACGGGAAGGAACTAAAACACATCAGAGGATGCAATGGGAGTCACAGTGGGAGGTGGAAAGGGAGAGATCCGTGTTTGTCTATGGGCTAGACGAAGCTAAAGGGGAAACTTATGATGAAAGAAAGCAGGAGGAGAAAAAAGCGATTGAAGACATCATGAAGGTGATAGGCGAGGGGGACATGACCCAGGTGGCAAATTTTCGGAGAATTGGGTGGTTCACAAAGAAAAGGAATCGGCCTCTCAAAGTAATTTTCAAGGCAGAATCAACCCGAACCATGATCCTGCAGGAGAAAGCACGGCTGAGAGGCAAGCAGGAGTTCCGGAGTGTGTACCTCGACCGAGACAGAACACAGGACGAAAGGAAGACAATGAAAGAGAGAGTTCAAAAACGAAAGGAGAAATGGGAGGAAATGAAAAAGGAGAGCAGAATAACCCAGGATCAAATGGAAGGACAAGCGCACCCCCCAGAAACACCTGCAGAAGGACTCCAGCCACGACACCCCCAAGGCAACTGAACATTCCAAACCAACCATCACACACCGATCCCTCTGTTTCCACCCCCCGCACCACAGTTACAGTATTAGAACAGAAGTTGAAGGTTTGGTACACAAATGCAGATGGATTAACGAATAAACATGAGGAATGGCAAGAAAGAATCAATGAGAAGTCCCCAGACATCATAGCAGTTACAGAAACAAAACTCATGGAGACAATAACAGATGCAATCTTCCCACAAGGATACCAGATCATGAGGAAAGATAGAAGGGGTAGGGGGGGAGGTGGGGTTGCTCTGCTCGTAAAAAACAGATGGAAATTCGAGAAAATGGAAGGAATAGATGAGACAGGAGAAAGAGACTACATAGCAGGTACACTTCAGTCTGGGGAACACAAAGTGGTCATTGCAGTGATGTATAATCCACCACAGAACTGCAGGAGGCCAAGAGAGGAATATGAAGAGAGCAACAGAGCAATGGTGGACACACTTGCTGAGGTGGCAAGAAGAGCTCACTCCAGCAGAGCAAAGTTGCTGGTTATGGGGGATTTCAACTACAGGGAGATTGACTGGGAAAACCTGGAGCCACATGGGGGTCCCGAAACATGGAGAGCCAGGATGTTGGACGTGGTGCTGGAAAACCTCATGCACCAACATGTTAAGGACACTACCAGAGTGAGAGGGGAGGATGAACCAGCAAGATTGGACCTTGTGTTCACCCTGGGCAGCTCAGACATTGAGGACATCAAGTATGAGAGTCCCCTAGGAGCTAGCGACCACGTGGTTCTGTGCTTTGAATACATAGTAGAGCTGCAAGTGGAGAGAATAACAGGAGTAGAATGGGAAAAGCCTGACTATAAAAGAGGGGACTACATAGGGTTGAAGAACTTCATGCGGGAGGTCCAGTGGGACAGAGAACTGGCAGGAAAGCCAGTAAATGAAATGATGGAATATGTAGCAACAAAATGCAAGGAGGCAGTGGAAAGGTTCATTCCCAAGGGCAACAGTAACAACGGGAAGACCAGAACAAGCCCCTGGTTTACCCGACGGTGTAAGGAGGCAAAAACAAAGTGCAATAGAGAATGGAAAAAGTACAGAAGGCAGAGAACACACGAAAATAGGGAGATCAGTCGCAGAGCCAGGAATGAGTACGCACAGGTAAGGAGGGAGGCCCAGCGACAGTATGAAAATGACATAGCATCGAGAATCAAGACTGACCCGAAACTGTTGTATAGCCACATCAGGAGGAAGACAACAGTCAAAGACCAGGTGATCAGATTAAGGACAGAAGGTGGAGAACTCACAAGAAATGATCAGGAGGTATGTGAGGAGCTGAACAGGAGATTTAAGGAAGTTTTTACAGTAGAGACAGGAAGGGCTGTGGGAAGACAGCACAGAAGGGAACATCAAGAGGGAATATACCAACAAGTGTTGGATGACATACGAACAACTGAGGAGGAGGTGAAGAAGCTCTTAAGTGACCTTGACACCTCAAAGGCGATGGGACCGGACAACATCTCCCCATGGGTCCTTAGAGAAGGAGCAGAGATGCTGTGTGTGCCTCTAACCACAATCTTCAACACATCCCTTGAAACTGGGCAACTACCTGAGAAATGGAAGACAGCTAATGTAGTCCCCATATTTAAGAAAGGAAACAGAAACGAGGCACTAAACTACAGACCTGTGTCTCTGACATGTATTGTGTGCAAAGTCATGGAGAAGATTATCAGGAGGAGAGTGGTCGAACACCTGGAAAGGAACAAGATTATAAATGAAAACCAGCATGGGTTCATGGAAGGCAAATCTTGTATCACAAACCTCCTGGAGTTTTATGACAAGGTAACAGAAGTAAGACACGAGAGAGAGGGTTGGGTAGATTGCGTTTTCCTAGACTGCAGGAAGGCCTTTGACACAGTTCCCCACAAGAGATTAGTGCAGAAGCTGGAGGATCAGGCACACATAAAAGGAAGGGCACTGCAATGGATAAGGGAATACCTGACAGGGAGGCAGCAACGAGTCATGGTACGTGAAGAGGTATCACAGTGGGCGCCTGTTACGAGCGGGGTCCCACAGGGGTCAGTTCTAGGACCAGTGCTATTTTTGATATATGTGAACGACATGATGGAAGGAATAGACTCTGAAGTGTCCCTGTTCGCAGATGACGTGAAGTTGATGAGAAGAATTAAATCGGACGAGGATGAGGCAGGACTGCAAAGAGACCTGGAGAGGCTGGACATGTGGTCCAGTAACTGGCTCCTCGAATTCAATCCAGCCAAATGCAAAGTCATGAAGATTGGGGAGGGGCAAAGAAGACCGCAGACAGAATATAGGCTAGGTGGACAAAGACTACAGACCTCACTCAGGGAGAAAGACCTTGGGGTGACCATAACACCGAGTACATCACCGGAGGCACACATCAACCAAATAACCGCTGCAGCATACGGGCGCCTGGCAAACCTGAGAATAGCGTTCCGATACCTCAATAAGGAATCGTTCAAGACACTGTACACTGTGTATGTTAGGCCCATACTGGAGTATGCAGCACCAGTCTGGAACCCACACCTGGTCAAGCACGTCAAGAAGTTAGAGAAAGTACAAAGGTTTGCAACAAGGCTAGTCCCAGAGCTCAAGGGAATGTCGTACGAGGAAAGGTTAAGGGAAATCGGACTGACGACACTGGAGGACAGAAGGGTCAGGGGAGACATGATAACGACATACAAGATACTGCGGGGAATAGACAAGGTGGACAGAGATAGGATGTTCCAGAGAGGGGACACAGGGACAAGGGGTCACAACTGGAAGCTGAAGACTCAGACGAGTCACAGGGACGTTAGGAAGTATTTCTTCAGTCATAGAGTTGTCAGCAAGTGGAATAGCCTAGCAAGTGAAGTAGTGGAGGCAGGAACCATACATAGTTTTAAGAAGAGGTATGACAAAGCTCAGGAAGCAGAGAGAGAGAGGATCCAGTAGCGATCAGTGAAGAGGCGGGGCCAGGAGCTGAGTCTCGACCCCTGCAACCACAATTAGGTGAGTAGGTGAGTACACACACACACACACACACACACACACACACACACACACACACACACACACACACACACACACTGTACAGCACTCCACTTGCAAATATTAATTGTGTAGAATACTTCACTTCAGAAAAAACTAGCAAATGTTTGCACACGAACAACGACAAATCAAATGAAAAGTGCACGAGACACACAGTGTTAAGTGGCAGGTGTTGACACAGCCCAACACTCAGCCAGGAACATCCTCCACATTCCCCACCCTACAGGGATGTGTTCCCCTGTGTTACTGACACAACCGTGAAAGTTGCAGTGATGTGCTGACCTGTGTTACTGGCACATCAAGTAACAATGTATCATAAAACGATATTTCCTAATATATATTTAATACGCGGTATGTTTACTGCACATTTTTAACTGGGCACGCGCAGTCAAAGAAACAGTCGGAGGTACACAAAGTGTATGTAGAAGAAGGCCTCAGAATGAAGCCGAAATACACGCAACTCTATCTTCTGTCAAACTTTTTTCGTGAGGGTTTGTATCATACACATACATACAATTATGTGTACTACAGGTATTGTTAACAGACGCGCTACGCTCATACAGGTTATATGATCAAGAACACTGTTGTCACGGGGAGATTCTCTCGTCTCTCTCTCGATTCTGTGGTTGTAGAAAAGTTGGAGAATCTTGTTTGTCGCCTTCAAAGTACTGCAGTGGTGGAGTGTACTGCTTCCACTGCTGTACTGCTGTCACGGCTGTACTGCTTCCACTCCTGTACTGCTTCCACTGCTGTACTGCTGTCACTGCCGTACTGCTTCCACTGCTGTACTGCTGTCACTGCTGTACTACTGTCACTGCTGTACTGTTTCCACTCCTGTACTGCTTCCACTGCTGTACTGCTGTCACTGCTGTACTGCTTCCACTACTGTACTGCTTCCACTGCTGTACTGCTTCCACTGCTGTACTGCTGTCACTGCTGTACTGCTATCACTGCTGTACTGCTACCACTGCTGTACTGCTTCCACTGCTGTACTGCTTCCACTGCTGTACTGCTTCCACTGCTGTACTGCTTCCACTGCTGTACTGCTACCACTGATGTACTACTACCACTGCTGTACTGCTGTCACTGCTGTACTGCTGTCACTGCTGTACTGCTTCCACTGCTGTACTGCTTCCACTGCTGTACTGCTGTCACTGCTGTACTGCTTCCACTGCTGTACTGCTGTCATTGCTGTACTGCTTCCACTGCTGTACTGCTTCCACTGCTGTACTGCTGTACTGCTTCCACTGCTGTACTGCTTCCACTGCTGTACTGCTGTCACTGCTGTACTGCTTCCACTGCTGTACTGCTTCCACTGCTGTACTGCTTCCACTGCTGTACTGCTTCCACTGCTGTACTGCTGCCACTGCTGTACTGCTTCCACTGCTGTACTGCTTCCACTGCTGTACTGCTTCCACTGCTGTACTGCTGTCACTGCTGTCACGGCTGTACTGCTTCCACTGCTGTACTGCTGTCACTGCTGTACTGCTTCCACTGCTGTACTGCTTCCACTGCTGTACTGCTGTCACTGCTGTACTGCTGTCACTGCTGTACTGCTTCCACTGCTGTACTGCTTCCTCTGCTGTACTGCTGTCACTGCTGTACTGCTGTCACTGCTGTACTGCTACCACTGCTGTACTGCTACCACTGCTGTACTGTCACTGCTGTATTGCTGTCACTGTTGTACTACTTCCACTGCTGTACTGCTTCCACTGCTGTACTGCTGTCACTGCTGTACTGCTTCCACTGCTGTACTGCTGTCACTGCTGTACAACTTCCACTGCTGTACTCCTTCCACTGCTGTACTGCTTCTACTGTACTGCTTCTACTGCTGTACTGCTGTCACTGCTGTACTGCTTCCACTGCTGTACTGCTGTCACTGCTGTACTGTCACTGCTGTACTGCTGTCACTGCTGTACTGCTTCCACTGCTGTACTGCTTCCACTGCTGTACTGCTCCCACTGCTGTACTGCTTAAACTGCTATACTGCTTCCACTGCTGTACTGCTTCCACTGCTGTACTGCTTCCACTGCTGTACTGCTTCCACTGCTGTACTGCTGTCACTGCTGTACTGCTTCCACTGCTGTACTGCTTCCTCTGCTGTACTGCTGTCACTGCGGTACTGCTGCCACTGCAGTACTGCTGCCACTGCTGTACTGCTGTCACTGCGGTACTGCTTCCACTGCTGTACTGCTTCCACTGCTGTACTGCTTCCACTGCTGAACTGCTTCCACTGTTGTACTGCTTCAACTGCTGTACTGCTTCCACTGATGTACTGCTGTCACTGCTGTACTGCTTCCACTGCTGTACGGCTTCCACTGCTGTACTGCTGTCACTGCTGTACTGCTTCCACTGCTGTACTGCTTCCACTGCTGTACTGCTGTCACTGCTGTACTGCTTCCACTGCTGTACTGTTTCCACTGCTGTACTGCTTCCACTGCTGTACTGCTTCCACTGCTGTACTGCTTCCACTGCTGTACTGATGTCACTGCTGTACTGCTTCCACTGCTGTACTGCTTCCACTGCTGTACTGCTGTCACTGCTGTACTGCTGTCACTGCTGTACTGCTTCCACTGCTGTACTGCTTCTGTAGTGCTGTCACTGCTGTACTGCTGTCACTGCTGTACTGCTTCCACTGCTGTACTGCTTCTTCTGTAGTGCTGTCACTGCTGTACTGCTGTCACTGCTGTACTGCTTCCACTGCTGTACTGCTGTCACTGCTGTACTGCTTCCACTGCTGTACTGCTTCGACTGCTGTACTGTCACTGCTGTACTGCTTCGACTGCTGTACTGCTTCCACTGCTGTACTGTCACTGCTGTACTGCTTCCACTGCTGTCACTGCTGTACTGCTTCCACTGCTGTCACTGCTGTACTGCTTCCACTGCTGTCACTGTCGTACTGCTTCCACTGTGGTACTGCTTCCACTGCAGTACTGCTGTCACTGCTGTACTGTTGTCACTGCTGTACTGCCTCCACTGCTGTACTGCTTCCACTGTTGTACTGCTTCCACTGCTGTACTGCTGTCACTGCTGTACTGCTTCCACTGCTGTACTGCTTCCACTGCTGTACTGCTTCCTCTGCTGTACTGCTTCCACTGCTGTACTCCTTCCACTGCTGTACTCCTTCCACTGCTGTACTGCTGCAACTGCTGTACTGCTGTACTGCTTCCACTGCTGTACTGCTTCCACTGCTGTACTGCTGTCACTGCTGTCACTGCTGTACTGCTGTCACTGCTTTCACTGCTGTACTGCTGGCACTGCTGTACTGCTGTCACTGCTCTACTGCTGCCACTGTCGTACTGTCACTGCTGTACTGTTGTCACTGCTGTACTGTTGTCACTGCTGTACAGCTTCCACTGCTGTACTGCTGTCACTGCTGTACAGCTTCCACTGCTGTACTGCTTCCACTGCTGTACTGCTTCCACTGCTGTACTGCTTCCACTGCTGACACTGCTGTACTGCTGTCACTGGTGTAACTGCTGTACTACTGTCACTGGTGTAACTGCTGTACTACTGTCACTGCTGTACTACTGCCACTGCTGTACTGCTTCCACTCCTGTACTGCTGCCACTGCTGTACTGCTTCCACTGCTGCCACTGCTGTACTGCTGTCACTGTTGTACTGCTGTCACTGCTGTACTGCTGCCACTGCTCTACTGCTGTCACTGCTGTACTGCTGCAACTGCTGTACTGCTGCCACTGCTGTACTGCTGTCACTGCTGTCACTGCTGCCACTGCTGTACTGCTGCCACTGCTGTACTGCTGCCACTGCTGTACTGCTGCTACTGCTGTACTGCTGCTACTGCTGTACTGCTGCCACTGCTGTGCTGCTGCCACTGCTGTGCTCCTGCCACTGCTGTACTGCTGCCACTGCTGTACTGCTGTCACTGCTGTATTGCTGCCACTGCTGTACTGCTGTCACTACTGTACTGCTGCCAATGCGGTACTGCTGTCACTGCTGTAATGCTGTCACTGATGTACTGCTGCCACTGCTGTACTGCTGTCAATGCTGTACTGCTGCCACTGCTGTACTGCTGTCACTGCTGTACTGCTGTCACTGCTGTACTGCTGTCCTGCTGCCACTGCTGTACTGCTGCCACTGCTGTACTGCTTCCACTGCTGAACTGCTTCCACTGTTGCACTGCTTCAACTGCTGTACTGCTTCTACTGCTGCACTGCTGTCACTGCTGTACTGCTTCCACTGCTGTACTGCTGTCACTGCTGTACTGCTTCCACTGCTGTACTGCTTCCACTGCTGTACTGATGTCACTGCTGTACTGCTTCCACTGCTGTACTGCTTCCACTGCTGTACTGCTTTCACTGCTGTACTGCTGTCACTGCTGTACAGCTGTCACTGCTGTACTGCTTCCACTGCTGTACTGCTTCCTCTGCTGTACTGCTGTCACTGCTGTACTGCTGTCACTGCTGTACTGCTTCCACTGCTGTACTGCTGTCACTGCTGTACTGCTTCCGCTGCTGTACTGCTTCCACTGCTGTACTGTCACTGCTGTAATGCTTCCACTGCTGTACTGCTTCCACTGCCGTCACTGCTGTACTGCTTCCACTGCTGACACTGCTGTACTGCTTCCACTGCTGTCACTGTCGTACTGCTTCCACTGTGGTACTGCTTCCACTGCAGTACTGCTTCCACTGCTGTACTGCTTCCACTGCTGTACTCCTGTCACTGCTGTACTCCTGTCACTGCTGTACTGCTTCCACTGCTGTACTGCTTCCACTGCTGTACTGCTTCCACTGCTGTACTCCTTCCACTGCTGTACTCCTTCCACTGCTGTACTGCTGCAACTGCTGTACTGCTGTACTGCTTCCACTGCTGTACTGCTTCCACTGCTGTACTGCTGTCACTGCTGTCACTGCTGTTCTGCTGTACTGCTGTCACTGCTGTCACTGCTGTACTGCTGGCACTGCTGTACTGCTGTCACTGCTCTACTGCTGCCACTGTCGTACTGCTGTCACTGCTATACTGCTTACACAGCTGTAAAGCTGTCACTGCTGTACTGCTTCCACTGCTGCACTGCTTCCACTGCTGTACTGCTTCCACTGCTGTATTACTGTCACTGCTGTACTGCTGCAACTGCTGTACTGCTGTCACTGCTGTACTGTCACTGCTGTACTGTTGTCACTGCTGTACAGCTTCCACTGCTGTACTGCTGTCACTGTTGTACTGCTGCCACTGCTGTACTGCTGCCACTGCTGTACTGCTGCCACTGCTGTACTGCTGCCACTGCTGCCACTGCTGTACTGCTTCCACTGCTGTACTGCTTCCACTGCTGTACTGCTTCCACTGCTGCCACTGCTGTACTGCTGTCACTGCTGTAACTGCTGTACTACTGTCACTGCTGTACTATTGCCACTGCTGTACTGCTTCCACTCCTGTACTGCTGCCACTGCTGTACTGCTGCCACTGCTGCCTCTGCTGTACTGCTGTCACTGTTGTACTGCTGTCACTGCTGTACTGCTGCCACTACTCTACTGCTGTCACTGCTGTACTGCTGCAACTGCTGTACTAATGCCACTGCTGTACTGCTGTCACTGCTTTCACTGCTGTCACTGCTGCCACTGCTGTCACTGCTTTCACTGCTGTCACTGCTGCCACTGCTGCCACTGCTGTACTGCTGCCACTGCTGTACTGCTGCTACTGCTGTACTGCTGCTACTGCTGCCACTGCTGTGCTGCTGCCACTGCTGTACTGCTGCCACTGCTGTACTGCTGTCACTGCTGTATTGCTGCCACTGCTGTCACTACTGTACTGCTGCCAATGCGGTACTGCTGTCACTGCTGTAATGCTGTCACTGCTGTACTGCTGCCACTGCTGTACTGCTGTCAATGCTGTACTGCTGTCACTGCTGTACTGCTGCCACTGCTGTACTGCTGTCACTGCTGTACTGCTGACACTGCTGTACTGCTTCCACTACTGTACTGCTGCCACTGCTGTACTGTTGTAACTGCTGTCACTGCTGTACTGCTGCCACTGCTCTACTGCTGTCACTGCTGTACTGCTGCCACTGCTCTACTGCTGTCACTGCTGCACTGCTGTCACGGCTGTACTGCTGTCACTGCTGCACTGCTGTCATTGCTGTACTGCTGTCACTGCTGTACTGCTGTACTGCTGCCACTGCTGTACTACTGTCACTGCTGTGCTGCTTCCACTGCTGTCACTGCTGTACTGCTTCCACTGCTGTATTGCTTCCACTGCTGTACTGCTGTCACTACTGTACTGCTTCCACTGCTGTACTGCTGCCACTGCTGTACTGCTGTCACTGCGGTACTGCTGCCACTGCTGTACTGCTGCCACTGCTGTACTGCTGTCACTGCGGTACTGCTGCCACTGCTGTACTGCTGCCACTGCTGTACTGCTGTCACTGCAGTACTGCTGCCACTGTACTGCTACCACTGCTGTACTGCTTCCACTCCTGTACTGCTGCCACTGCTCTACTGCTGTCACTGCTGTACTGCTGCCACTGCTCTACTGCTGTCACTGCTGCACTGCTGTCACGGCTGTACTGCTGTCACTGCTGCACTGCTGTCATTGCTGTACTGCTGTCACAGCTGTACTGCTGTACTGCTGCCACTGCTGTACTACTGTCACTGCTGTGCTGCTTCCACTGCTGTCACTGCTGTACTGCTTCCACTGCTGTATTGCTTCCACTGCTGTACTGCTGTCACTACTGTACTGCTTCCACTGCTGTACTGCTGTCACTGCGGTACTGCTGCCACTGCTGTACTGCTGCCACTGCTGTACTGCTGTCACTGCGGTACTGCTGCCACTGCTGTACTGCTGCCACTGCTGTACTGCTGTCACTGCGGTACTGCTGCCACTGTACTGCTACCACTGCTGTACTGCTTCCACTGCTGTACTGCTGCCACTGCTGTACTGCTTCCACTGCTGCACTGCTTCCACTGCTGCACTGCTTCCACTTCTGTACTGCTGCCACTGCTGTACTGCTGTCACTGCTGTACTGCTTCCTCTGCTGTACTGCTGTCACTGCTGTACTGCTGTCACTGCTGTACTGCTTCCACTGCTGTACTGCTGTCACTGCTGCCACTGCTGTACTGCTGCCACTGCTGTACTGCTGTCACTGCTGTAGTGCTGTCACTGCTGCCACTGCTGTACTGCTGCCACTGCTGTACCGCTGTCACTGCTGTAGTGCTGTCACTGCTGTACTGCTGTCACTTCTGTACTGCTGTTACTGCTGTCACTGCTGTACTGCTGTCACTGCTGTACTGCTGTCATTGCTGCCACTGCTGTACTGCTGCCACTGCTATACTGCTGTCACTGCTGTAGTGCTGTCACTGCTGTACTGCTGTCACTGCTGTACTGCTGTCACTGCTGTCACTGCTGTACTGCTGCCACTGCTGTACTGCTGTCACTGCTGTACTGCTGTCACTGCTGCCACTGCTGTACTGCTGTCACTGCTGTACTGCTGTACTGCTGTCACTGCTACACTGCTGTCACTGCGGTACTGCTGTCACTGCTATTCTCCTGTCACTGCTGTACTGCTGCCACTGCTGTACTGCTGCCACTGCTGTACTGCTGCCACTGCTGTACTGCTGCCACTGCTGTACTTCTGTCACTGCTGTACTGCTGCCACTGCTGTACTGCTGTCACTGCTGTACTGCTGCCACTGCTGTACTGCTGTCACTGATGTACTGCTGCCACTGCGGTACTGCTGTCACTGCGGTAATGCTGTCACTGCTGTACTGCTGCCACTGCTGTACTGCTGCCACTGCTGTACTGCTGTCACTCCTGTACTGCTGCCACTGCTGTACTGCTGCCACTGCTGTACTGCTGTCACTGCTGTACTGCTGCCACTGCTGTACTGCTGTCACTGCTGTACTGCTGCCACTGCGGAACTGCTGTCACTGCTGTACTGCTGCCCCTGCTGTACTGCTGCCACTTCGGTACTGTCACTGCTGTAATGTTGTAACTGCTGTAACGCTGTCACTGCTGTACTGCTGTCAATGCTGTACTGCTGCCACTGCTGTACTGCTGCCACTGCTGTACTGCTGTCACTGCTGTACTGTCCTGCTGCCACTGCTGTACTGCTGTCACTGCTGTACTGCTGTCCTGCTGCCACTGCTGTACTGCTGCCACTGCTCTACTGTTGCCACTGCTCTACTGTTGCCACTGCTCTACTGTTGCCACTGCTCAACTGCTGTCACTGCTCTACTGCTGTCACGTCTGTACTGCTGCCACTGCTGTCACTGCTGTACTACTGTCACTGCTGTGCTGCTTCCACTGTTGTCACTGCTGTACTGCTTCCACTGCTGTCACTGCTGTACTGCTTCCACTTCTGTCACTGCTGTACTGCTTCCACTGCTGTACTGCTGCCACTGCTGTACTGCTGTCACTTCTGTACTGCTGTCACTGCTGTACTTCTGTCCTGCTGTACTGCTGTCACTGCTGTACTGCTGTCACTGCTGTACTGCTGTCACTGCTGCCACTGATGTACTGCTGTCACTGATGTACTGCTGTCACTGCTGTACTGCTGCCACTGCTGTCACTGCTGTACTGCTGCCACTGTTGTACTGCTACCATTGCTGTACTGCTGTCACTGCTGTACTGCTGTCACTGCGGTAATGCTGTCACTGCTGTACTGCTGCAACTGCTGTACTGCTGTCACTGCTGTACTACTGCCACTGCTGTACTGCTGCCACTGCTGTACTGCTGTCAATGCTGTACTGCTGCCACTGCTGTACTGCTGCCACTGCTGTACTGCTGCCACTGCTGTACTGCTGCCACTGCTGTACTGCTGCCACTGCTGTACTGCTGCCACTGCTGTACTGTTACCACTGCTGTACTGCTGCCACTGCTGTACTGCTGCCACTGCTGTACTGCTGCCACTGCTGTACTGCTGCCACTGATGTACTGCTGCCACTGCTGTACTGCTGTCACTTCTGTACTGCTGCCACTGCTGTACTGCTGCCACTGCTGTACTGCTGCCACTGCTGTACTGCTGTCACTGCTGTACTGCTGCCACTGCTGTACTGCTGTCACTGCTGTACTGCTGCCACTGCTGTACTGCTGCCACTGCTGTACTGCTGCCACTGCTGTACTGCTGTCACTGCTGTACTGCTGTCACTGCTGTACTGCTGCCACTGCTGAACTGCTGCCACTGCTGTCACTGCTGTACTGCTGCCACTGCTGTACTGCTGCCACTGCTGTACTGCTGCCACTGCTGTCACTGCTGTACTGCTGCCACTGCTGTACTGCTGCCACTGCTGTACTGCTGCCACTGCTGTACTTCTGCCACTGCTGTACTGCTCCCACTGCTGTCACTGCTGTACTGCTGCCACTGCTGTACTGCTGTCACTGCTGTACTGCTGCCACTGCTGTACTGCTGCCACTGCTGTACTGCTGCCACTGCTGCCACTGCTGTACTGCTGCCACTGCTGTACTGCTGCCACTGCTGTGCTGCTGCAACTGCTGTGCTGCTGCCACTGCTGTCACTGCTGTACTGCTGCCACTGCTGTACTGCTGCCACTGCTGTACTGCTGCCACTGCTGTACTGCTGCCACTGCTGTACTGCTGTCACTGCTGTACTGCTGCCACTGCTGTACTGCTGCCACTGCTGTACTGCTGTCACTGCTGTACTGCTGCCACTGCTGTACTGCTGCCACTGCTGTACTGCTGCCACTGGCTGTGCTGCTGCCTGTGTTAACAACAACACTGCTGTCACTGCTGTACTGCTGCCACTGCTGCCACTGCTGTACTGCTGCCACTGCTGTACTGCTGCCACTGCTGTACTGCTGTCACTGCTGTACTGCTGCCACTGCTGTACTGCTGCCACTGCTGTACTGCTGCCACTGCTGTACTGCTGTCACTGCTGTACTGCTGCCACTGCTGTACTGCTGCCACTGCTGTACTGCTGCCACTGCTGTACTGCTGCCACTGCTGTACTACTGCCACTGCTGTACTGCTGTCACTGCTGCCACTGCTGTACTGCTGCCACTGCTGTACTACTGCCACTGCTGTACTGCTGCCACTGCTGTACTGCTGCCACTGCTGTACTGCTGCCACTGCTGTACTGCTGTACTGCTGTCACTGCTGTACTGCTGCCACTGCTGTACTGCTGCCACTGCTGTACTGCTGCCACTGCTGTACTGCTGCCACTGCTGTACTGCTGCCACTGCTGTACTGCTGCCACTGCTGTACTGCTGCCACTGCTGTACTGCTGTCACTGCTGTACTGCTGCCACTGCTGTACTGCTGCCACTGCTGTACTGCTGTCACTGCTGTACTGCTGCCACTGCTGTACTGCTGCCACTGCTGTACTGCTGCCACTGCTGTACTGCTGCCACTGCTGTACTGCTGCCACTGCTGTACTGCTGCCACTGCTGTACTGCTGCCACTGCTGTACTGCTGCCACTGCTGTACTGCTGTCACTGCTGTACTGCTGCCACTGCTGTACTGCTGCCACTGTTGTACTGCTGTCACTGCTGTACTGCTGCCACTGCTGTACTGCTGCCACTGCTGTACTGCTGTCACTGCTGTACTGCTGCCACTGCTGTACTGCTGCCACTGCTGTACTGCTGCCACTGCTGTATAACGCCGCTAACAATGCTGCTGCCACTGCTGCCGCTGCTGTGCTGCTGCCGGCCCCTTCTGTGCTGCTTGCCACTGTAATGCTGCTGCCGCTAACATTGCTGCTGTCGCAACATGCTGCTGTCGCTGGGTGTGCTGCTGTCCGCTTAACAATGCTGCTGTCCTTTCTTTGTACTCACTGCCGCCGCATAACAATACTGCTGTCGCGCCTGATACTGCTGTCACTGCTGTGCTGCTGTCACTTTCTTTTATTGCTTATCTGCCGCCTGCCATAACGGCCGCTGCTGCCCACTGCTGTGCTGCTTCTTATAGCTGTGCTGCTGTCATATGTACCAACAACCGCTGTGCTGCTGCCGCAACATTGCTGCCTGCTGCCACTGCTGTACTGCTGCCACTGCTGTACTGCTGCCACTGCTGTACTGCTGCCACTGCTGTACTGCTGCCACTGCTGTACTGCTGTCACTGCTGTACTGCTGCTCGAGGTCCGACCATTCTTGGAAATGTTACTTCGTTTATTATTTTCAAAAATGGCGAGAGCAGAGAGGTACGCGCGCTCGCGCACGCGTGTGCACACACACACACACACACACACACACACACACACACACACACACACACACACACACACACACACACACACACACAAACATGGCCAGGAGCCGAGGCTCAACCCCCTGAACCTCAACAAAATAGAATACATACTGACATGGAAGCATACAGACGTACATGGAAACATAACTCTTCACCTAGCTGTCACAGGTGGTCGTACATGCAGCATACATGCAGCATACATGCAGCATACATGCAGCATACATGCAGCATACATGCAGCATTCATGCAGCATACATGTAGCATACATTCAGCATACATGTAGCATACATGTATACATTCAGCATACATGCAGCATAAATGCAGCATACATGTAGCATACATTCAGCATACATGCAGCATACATTCAGCATACATGCAGCATACATTCAGCATACATGCAGCATACATTCAGCATACATGCAGCATACATGTAGCATACATTCAGCATACTTGCAGCATACATTCAGCATACATGCAGCATACATTATGCATACATGCAGCATACATTCAGCATACATGCAGCATACATTCAGCATACATGCAGCATACATGTAGCATACATTCAGCATACATGCAGCATACATTCAGCATACATGCAGCATACATTCAGAATACATGCAGCATACATGTAGCATACATTCAGCATACATGCAGCATACATTCAGCATACATGCAGCATACATTCAGCATAAATGCAGCATACATGTAGCATACATTCAGCATACATGCAGCATACATGCAGCATACATGCAGCATACATGCAGCATTCATGCAGCATACATGTAGCATACATTCAGCATACATGCAGCATACATGTAGCATACATTCAGCATACATGCAGCATACATGCAGCATTCATGTAGCATACATGTAGCATACATTCAGCATACATGCAGCATACATGTAGCATACATTCAGCATACATGCAGCATACATGCAGCATACATGTAGCATACATTCAGCATACATGCAGCATACATGCAGCATACATGTAGCATACATGCAGCATACATGCAGCATACATGCAGCATACATGCAGCATACATTCAACATACATGCAGCATACAAGCAGCATACAAGCAGCATACATGCAGCATACATGCAGCATACATGTAGCATACATTCAGCATACATGCAGCATACATGTAGCATACATGCAGCATACATGCAGCATACATGCAGCATACATGCAGCATACATGCAGCATACATGCAGCATACATGTAGCATACATGTGTCGTATACATAACTATACTAATAAACAAGTACTCATTTATACATATCGAAACAATTACATCTAAGTTATTACATAAGCGAATACATTAACATGTATACCTACAGTGTAAACCACTTTTTTCACTGCTTTGTCTTTATTGTTGAATAACATTCACTGTCTGGATTCTGAAGGAATTTTTAAAACTAAAACAAACGAAGCTGAACCAAGACTCTGACTTAATGAACAAACACAGGTAGTGAAGGAGAGGGAATGATGTAACAGTAGACAGTGAAGGAGAGGGAATGATGTAACAGTAGAGAGTGAAGGAGAGGGAATGATGTAACAGTAGACAGTGAAGGAGAGGGAATGATGTAACAATAGACAGTGAAGGAAAGGGAATGATGTAACAGTAGACAGTGAAGGAGAGGGAATGATGTAACAATAGACAGTGAAGGAGAGGGAATGATGTAACAGTAGACAGTGAAGGAGAGGGAATGATGTAACAGTAGACAGTGAAGGTGAGGGAATGATGTAACAGTAGACAGTGAAGGAGAGGGAATGATGTAACAGTAGACAGTGAAGGAGAGGGAATGATGTAACAGTAGACAGTGAAGGAGAGGGAATGATGTAACAGTAGACAGTGAAGGTGAGGGAATGATGTAACAGTAGACAGTGAAGGAGAGGGAATGATGTAACAGTAGACAGTGAAGGAGAGGGAATGATGTAACAGTAGACAGTGAAGGTGAGGGAATGATGTAACAGTAGACAGTGAAGGAGAGGGAATGATGTAACAGTAGACAGTGAAGGAGAGGGAATGATGTAACAGTAGACAGTGAAGGAGAGGGAATGATGTAACAGTAGACAGTGAAGGTGAGGGAATGATGTGACAATAGACAGTGAAGGAGAGGGAATGATGTAACAGTAGACAGTGAAGGAGAGGGAATGATTTAACAGTAGACAGTGAAGGAGAGGGAATGATGTAACAGTAGAGAGTGAAGGAGAGGGAATGATGTAACAGTAGACAGTGAAGGTGAGGGAATGATGTAACAGTAGACAGTGAAGGAGAGTGAATGATGTAACAGTAGACAGTGAAGGAGAGGGAATGATGTAACAGTAGACAGTGAAGGAGAGGGAATGATGTAACAGTAGACAGTGAAGGAGAGGGAATGATGTAACAGTAGACAGTGAAGGTGAGGGAATGATGTAACAGTAGACAGTGAAGGTGAGGGAATGACGTAACAGTAGACAGTGAAGGTGAGGGAATGATGTAACAGTAGACAGTGAAGGAGAGTGAATGATGTAACAGTAGACAGTGAAGGAGAGGGAATGATGTAACAGTAGACAGTGAAGGAGAGGGAATGATGTAACAGTAGACAGTGAAGGAGAGGGAATGATGTAACAGTAGACAGTGAAGGTGAGGGAATGATGTAACAGTAGACAGTGAAGGAGAGTGAATGATGTAACAGTAGACAGTGAAGGAGAGGGAATGATGTAACAGACAGTGAAGGAGAGGGAATGATGTAACAGTAGACAATGAAGGTGAGGGAATGATGTAACAGTAGACAGTGAAGGAGAGGGAATGATGTAACAGTAGACAGTGAAGGAGAGGGAATGATGTAACAGTAGACAGTGAAGGGGAGGGAATGATGTAACAGTAGACAGTGAAGGAGAGGGAATGATGTAACAGTAGACAGTGAAGGGGAGGGAATGATGTAAGAGTAGACAGTGAAGGAGAGGGAATGATATAACAGTAGACAGTGAAGGAGAGGGAATGATGTAAGAGTAGACAGTGAAGGAGAGGGAATGATATAACAGTAGACAGTGAAGGGGAGGGAATGATGTAACAGTAGACAGTGAAGGAGAGGGAATGATGTAACAGTAGACAGTGAAGGGGAGGGAATGATGTAACAGTAGACAGTGAAGGAGAGGGAATGATGTAACAGTAGACAGTGAAGGGGAGGGAATGATGTAACAGTAGACAATGAAGGTGAGGGAATGATGTAACAGTAGACAGTGAAGGGGAGGGAATGATGTAAGAGTAGACAGTGAAGGGGAGGGAATGATGTAACAGTAGAGAGTGAAGGAGAGGGAATGATGTAACAGTAGACAGTGAAGGAGAGGGAATGATGTAACAGTAGAGAGTGAAGGAGAGGGAATGATGTAACAGTAGACAGTGAAGGAGAGGGAATGATGTAACAGTAGACAGTGAAGGAGAGGGAATGATGTAACAGTAGACAGTGAAGGGGAGGGAATGATGTAACAGACAGTGAAGGAGAGGGAATGATGTAACAGTAGAGAGTGAAGGAGAGGGAATGATGTAACAGTAGACAGTGAAGGAGAGGGAATGATCTAACAGTAGACAGTGAAGGAGAGGGAATGATGTAACAGTAGAGAGTGAAGGAGAGGGAATGATGTAAGAGTAGACAGTGAAGGAGAGGGAATGATATAACAGTAGACAGTGAAGGAGAGGGAATGATGTAACAGTAGACAGTGAAGGAGAGGGAATGATGTAAGAGTAGACAGTGAAGGAGAGGGAATGATGTAACAGTAGAGAGTGAAGGAGAGGGAATGATGTAACAGTAGACAGTGAAGGAGAGGGAATGATCTAACAGTAGACAGTGAAGGAGAGGGAATGATGTAACAGTAGACAGTGAAGGGGAGGGAATGATGTAACAGACAGTGAAGGAGAGGGAATGATGTAACAGTAGAGAGTGAAGGGGAGGGAATGATGTAACAGACAGTGAAGGAGAGGGAATGATGTAACAGTAGAGAGTGAAGGGGAGGGAATGATGTAACAGACAGTGAAGGAGAGGGAATGATGTAACAGCAGACAGTGAAGGGGAGGGAATGATGTAACAGACAGTGAAGGAGAGGGAATGATGTAACAGTAGAGAGTGAAGGAGAGATAATGATATAACAGTAGACAGTGAAGGGGAGGGAATGATCTAACAGTAGACAGTGAAGGGGAGGGAATGATGTAACAGACAGTGAAGGAGAGGGAATGATGTAACAGTAAAGGAGAGGGAATGATGTAACAGTAGACAGTGAAGGGGAGAGAATGATGTAACAGTAGACAGTGAAGGGGAGGGAATGATGTAACAGTAAAGGAGAGGGAATGATGTAACAGTAGACAGTGAAGGGGAGAGAATGATGTAACAGTAGACAGTGAAGGGAAGGGAATGATGTAACAGTAGACAGTGAAGGAGAGGGAATGATGTAACAGTAGACAGTGAAGGGGAGGGAATGATGTAACAGTAGACAGTGAAGGAGAGGGAATGATGTAACAGTAAAGGAGAGGGAATGATGTAACAGTAGACAGTGAAGGGGAGAGAATGATGTAACAGTAGACAGTGAAGGGAAGGGAATGATGTAACAGTAGACAGTGAAGGAGAGGGAATGATGTAACAGTAAAGGAGAGGGAATGATGTAACAGTAGACAGTGAAGGGGAGAGAATGATGTAACAGTAGACAGTGAAGGGAAGGGAATGATGTAACAGTAGACAGTGAAGGAGAGGGAATGATGTAACAGTAGACAGTGAAGGGGAGGGAATGATGTAACAGTAAAGGAGAGGGAATGATGTAACAGTAGACAGTGAAGGGGAGAGAATGATGTAACAGTAGACAGTGAAGGGAAGGGAATGATGTAACAGTAGACAGTGAAGGAGAGGGAATGATGTAACAGTAGACAGTGAAGGGGAGGGAATGAAGTAACAGTAGACAGTGAAGGAGAGGGAATGATGTAACAGTAGACAGTGAAGGGGAGGGAATGATGTAACAATAGACAGTGAAGGGGAGGGAATGATGTAACAGTAGACAGTCAAGGGGAGGGAATGATGTAACAGTAGACAGTGAAGGAGAGGGAATGATGTAACAGTAGACAGTGGAGGGGAGGGAATGATGTAACAGTAGACAGTGAAGGGGAGGGAATGATGTAACAATAGACAGTGAAGGAGAGGGAATGATGTAACAGTAGACAGTGAAGGAGAGGGAATGAAATAAGAGGAGATAATGAAGAGGCTTGAATAAAGTAACGAGTCAGGTAACGGGGCGTGAAGGAACAGAAGATAATGAAGCGTATAATGAACAAACAGGAGAATGAACAACTCTACGAGGAGAGTGTAGGGGAAATCGACCTGACGACACTGGAGGACAGGAGAGATACGGGGGATATGATAACGACATATAAAATACTGAGAGGAATTGACAAAGTGGACAGAGACAGGATGTTCCAGAGATGGGACACAGAAACAAGGGGACACAGTTGGAAGTTGGAGACTCAGATGAATCAATGGGATTTTAGGAAGTATTTCTTCAGTCACAGAGTTGTCAGGAAGTGGAGTAGTCTGAGAAGTGAGTGTAGTGGAGGCAGGATCCATAGATAGCTTTAAGAGGAGGTATGATAAAGCTCATGGAGCAGGAAGAGTAACCTAATAGCGACCAGTGAAAAGGCGGGGCCAGGAGTTTTGAATCGACCCCTGTAACCTCAATTAGGTGAGTACACAGGAGGCAGTTTAGTGGGGAGGTAGGAGGGGGATGGTTGAGGGGAGGGGGATGGTTGACGGGAGGGGGATGGTTGAGGGGAGGGGGATGGTTGAGGGGAGGGGGATGGTGGAGGGGGTGTGGTTGGCATGGTCAGGTCTCACCTGCCCCCTGGTGGCACAATAGTGTTGACCTCCTGATTAATCAAAGTCACACTAACAAGATCAGCAACTTGACGAAACGTGACGCTTAAGCCAACACAAAACAGTGAACGACAAGAAAGCTATTGTTTCTAATTTATATTATATATATATATATATATATATATATATATATATATATATATATATATATATATATATATATATATATATATATATATATATATATATATATATATATATATATATCGTGCCGAATATGTAAAACTAGTCAATTAGCAAGAACTCATTTAAAATTAAGTCCTTCCTGAAATTTTCTCTTACAAGTTTAAAGATATACTTTTTTTCATTAATGTTAATGTAAAAAATTTTAATTCTGCACCAAAAGAATCTTAGAAAACTTACCTAACCTTATTATAACAAGAGCAATTTATTTTAGCTTAACCCAACTAAATATATTTTAAATACGTCTACAATAATTTAGTACTTAACAAAACACAATCAAATATATTTTTTTCGTTAGGTTCAGAATGATTTTGCGAAATTATTGTATACACAAATTTTCACTTGTCCTATATGGCAAGATAAGCGTTTCTATTTAAGCCAAGATCGCAAGTTCTGCCTATTCGGCACGATATGAAGAATATATATATACATATATATATATATATATATATATATATATATATATATATATATATATATATATATATATATATATATATATTAAATTATGGGGAATCAAATTCAAAATGGGAATTGACACAGTTACTTTTTGCTGATGATACTGTGCTTATGGGAGATTCTAAAGAAAAATTGCAAAGGTTAGTGGATGAGTTTGAGAATGTGTGTAAAGGTAGAAAGTTGAAAGTGAACATAGAAAAGAGTAAGGTGATGAGGGTATCAAATGATTTAGATAAAGAAAAATTGGATATCAAATTGGGGAGGAGGAGTATGGAAGAAGTGAATGTTTTCAGATACTTGGGAGTTGACGTGTCGGCGGATGGATTTATGAAGGATGAGGTTAATCATAGAATTGATGAGGGAAAAAAGGTGAGTGGTGCGTTGAGGTATATGTGGAGTCAAAAAACGTTATCTATGGAGGCAAAGAAGGGAATGTATGAAAGTATAGTAGTACCAACACTCTTATATGGATGTGAAGCTTGGGTGGTAAATGCAGCAGCGAGGAGACGGTTGGAGGCAGTGGAGATGTCCTGTCTAAGGGCAATGTGTGGTGTAAATATTATGCAGAAAATTCGGAGTGTGGAAATTAGGAGAAAGTGTGGAGTTAATAAAAGTGTTAGAGAACTGAAGAGGGGTTGTTGAGGTGGTTTGGTCATTTAGAGAGAATGGATCAAAGTAGAATGACATGGAAAGCATATAAATCTATAGGGGAAGGAAAGAGGGGTAGGGGTCGTCCTCGAAAGGGTTGGAAAGAGGGGGTAAAGGAGGTTTTGTGGGTGAGGGGCTTGGACTTCCAGCAAGCGTGCATGAGCGTGTTAGATAGGAGTGAATGGAGACGAATGATACTTGGGACCTGACGATCTGTTGGAGTGTGAGCAGGGTAATATTTAGTGAAGGGATTCAGGGAAACCGGTTATTTTTATATAGCCGGACTTGAGTCCTGGAAATGGGAAGTACAATGCCTGCACTTTAAAGGAGGGGTTTGGGATATTAGCAGTTTGGAGGGATATGTTGTGTATCTTTATACGTATATGCTTCTAAACTGTTATATTCTGAGCACCTCTGCAAAAGCAGTGATAATGTGTGAGTGTGGTGAAAGTGTTGAATGATGATGAAAGTATTTTCTTTTTGGGGATTTTCTTTCTTTTTTTTGGGTCACCCTGCCTCGGTGGGAGACGACCGACTTGTTGAAAATATATATATATATATATATATATATATATATATATATATATATATATATATATATATATATATATATATATATATATATATATATATATATATATTTAACAAGTCGGCTGTCTCCCACCGAGGCAGGGTGATCCAAAAAGAAAAAAAATACCCAAAAAGAAAATACTTTCATCATTCAACAGTTTCACCTCATTCACACATAATCACTGTTTTTTCAGAGGTGCTCAGAATATAACAGTTTAGAAGCATATACGTATAAAGATACACAACATATCCCTCCAAACTGCTAATATCCCAAACCCCTCCTTTAAAGTGCAGGCATTGTACTTCCCATTTCCAGGACTCAAGTCCGGCTATATAAAAATAACCGGTTTCCCTGAATCCCTTCACTAAATATTACCCTGCTCACACTCCAACAGATCGTCAGGTCCCAAGTATCATTCGTCTCCATTCACTCCTATCTAACACGCTCACGCACGCTTGCTGGAAGTCCAAGCCCCTCGCCCACAAAACCTCCCTTACCCCTTCCTTCCAACCTTTTTGAGGACAACCCCTACCCCGCCTTCCTCCCCCTACAGATTTAAATGCTCTCCATGCCATTATACTTTGATCCATTCTCTCTAAATGACCAAACCACCTCAACAACCCCTCTTCAGTTCTCTAACACTTTTATTAACTCCA
The DNA here is from genome assembly GCF_038502225.1 of Cherax quadricarinatus. NCBI lineage: Eukaryota > Metazoa > Arthropoda > Malacostraca > Decapoda > Parastacidae > Cherax > Cherax quadricarinatus. The sequence goes on from NC_091300.1 coordinate 42,807,937, forward strand.
CACTTTCTCCTAATTTCCACACTCCGAATTTTCTGCATAATATTTACACCACACATTGCCCTTAGACAGGACATCTCCACTGCCTCCAACCGTCTCCTCGCTGCTGCATTCACAACCCAAGCTTCACACCCATATAAGAGTGTTGGTACTACTATACTTTCATACATTCCCTTCTTTGCCTCCATAGATAACGTTTTTTGACTCCACATATACCTCAACGCACCACTCACCTTTTTTCCCTCATCAATTCTATGATTAATCTCATCCTTCATAAATCCATCCGCCGACACGTCAACTCCCAAGTACATTTTTGGGTGTCTGGAATGGTTTAATTGGATTTACATTATTTCCTATGTAAAATATTAACAAAAAAATACATTTTATAGATAATAAAAGTAGTTTTGCATACAGAAAAGGCAGGACTAAATTCGAGGGTCCACTGTATCTGAAAACATTCACTTCCATACTCCTCCTCCCCAATTTGATATCCAATTTTTCTTTATCTAAATCATCTGATACCCTCATCACTTTACTCTTTTCTATGTTCACTTTCAACTTTCTACCTTTACACACACTCCCAAACTCGTCCACTAACCTTTGCAATTTTTCTTTAGAATCTCCCATAAGCACAATATTATCAGCAAAAAGCAACTGTGTCAATTCCCATTTTGTATTTGATTCCCCATAATTTAATCCCACCCCTCTCCTGAACACCCTAGCATTTACTTCTTTTACAACCCCATCTATAAATATATTAAACAACCATGGTGACATTATACATCCTTGTCTAAGACCTACTTTTACCGGGAAGTATTCTCCCTCTCTTCTACACACCCTAACCTGAGCCTCACTATCCTCATAAAAACTCTTAACAGCATTTAGTAACTTACCACCTATTCCATATACTTGCAACATCTACCACATTGCTCCTCTATCCACTCTATCATATGCCATTTCTAAATCCATAAATGCAATAAAAACTTCCCTACCTTTATCTAAATACTGTTCACATATATGATGCAATGTAAACACTTGATCTACACATCTCCTACCCACGCTGAAGCCTCCTTGCTCATCCGAAATCCTACATTCTGTCTTACCTCTAATTCTTTCAATTATAACCCTTCCGTACACTTTTCCTGGTATACTCAGTAAACTTATTCCTCTATAATTTTTACAATCTCTTTTGTCCCCTTTCCCTTTATATAATGGGACTCTACATGCTCTCCGCCAATCCCTAGGTAGCTTCCCCTCTTTCATACATTTATTAAACAAAAGTACCAACCACTCCAACACTACATCCCCCCCTGCTTTTAACATTTATGTCATGATCCCGTCAATTCCAGCTGCTTTACCCGCTTTCATTCTACGTAATGCCTCACGCAACTCCCCCACACTCACATCCTGTTCTTCTTCACTCATAAAAGATCGTATACCTCCCTGTCCAGTGCATGAAATTACCGCCTCCTTTTCTTCGTCGACATTTAAAAGTTCCTCGAAATATTCTCGTCATCTACCCAAAACCTCCTTCTCCCTATCTACTAACTCCCCTACTCTGTTTTTAACTGACAAATCCATTTGTTCCCTCGGCTTTCTTATCTTGTTTAACTCACTCATATATATATATATATATATATATATATATATATATATATATATATATATATATATATATATATATATATATATATATATATATATATATATTGGTGAAGGAATACACGATTAAAGAATCTACCCCTGCTTGTTTGCCTTTGCTGTGTCCTGCTGAGTGCTCTGTTCGCTGATTTAGTTACGATCAAGAGCCACACACCATTAGACTATCACCTGTGTTTATAATACACAGTCACCACATTTGGATATGTAGAAGACATGCAGCCACCAGGTGTACCACTTGGTGAGTATCCACTATACATTTATATAATTTAAATGAAAAACATTCAGAGTCGAACCAAGGAATAGGAGAATAAATCCAGTTTCTTGGACCAAGAGCACCTTCCATGAGGTGGTTCAATCACCCCCGGGTGTTGTGAACCAACTCGGTACTGTAATTAGAATAACAATGAACCCTTCCACACTCTCCCGAAGTAAAATTTAAGAAATGGAGAAAAAGTCCCATCAACCCACCCACCCACGGGTGGGTGGGTTGATGGGTTAACTGCTGTATCTCTTATTGGCTCTCAGAACCCACTCACTCACCCATCCATCCTTCTAAAGAGGGTGTATATTATACACTGAAATTCGACAATAAACCTTAAGAAATTCTTCATGAACTGATACAAAGGCACGACCATGGAGACAGGAGGTGGACACTGTCCTCGTCTTCTGTTTGTCAGCGACGTGCATTTCTTACGCCTCAGATGGATCTCATTGTCTGTTTGACTAAAGAACTTACGTGTTGGTTGTATAACCAATACTGATATTAATTAATTTGTTCACAGGAAGCTCTACAACCGCAGGAGTTGATACAGCGCCTTGAGGCCTTGGAGGTGAGTGAAGCTGCACACTGGATACGCACACACACACACACACACACACGCACACACACACACACACACGTGTGCGCCAGGATCACTCTCACCACTGCCTCACTACAGGTAAGGTTGCCTTAATTAACCTAAGAGACACGTGGCCAAGTATGGCAACTATCCCAGTGACTGGCAGTACTGCAGCCACGGGCACAGTGTTGCCAGTCTCCAGCACACCAGCCTCCCATCGTCTTACAACTTTATAAACCTGGTTTTTTCTTACTCTCCCTAGGACAAGGGTCTCCATACTTTTCACTATGACGGCCACATCGTATATTCTACACATTTTCGCGGCCAAAGAAAAACTTAGCCTTTTAAATAAATATAAATGAATGAAGAAAATTTAAGTGATCTGCAGACGAGATAATCTGGCACATGATTAATTTGCACAAGATTAATGGGAATGATGGAACTGGCTTTTAAATTTCAAAATATTGCTGAACTGAGGTTCCATGCTTGACGAGCCAATTATTACAATGGACTTAAAAAGCTCATCAGATAAATTTGTGCCATATTTGGAAGTGACAAAGTTCATTATGGAAAATGTTTGTTTACAAAGGTATGTTGTACCGAAAACTGATAAGAATCCACAAGCCAATCACTTCAAATTTGGAAACTGTTCAGGTTGTAAAGATTTATAAAATCGAATCAGATTTCCTTCTTCATACTTTCCTTCATCATGTCATCTGACTGGAGATCAAAAAATTTCATTTGAAACTGTCTTGCGAGTGTTTCATCACTGCAGTACAATACATTTTGAAACAGTTTTATTTTGTGTATTTTTCCATCACGATCAGAAAATCGTTTCTAAAATTGTTTTTGCAAGTCATTAATGATTTCTGTTGCAAATGAAGAAAGAAATTTTGCTTCACTTTTTTCATGAAATTTTTCACAACCTGGGAAATGAATCAAGTTAGAAACTTTCAACTGTCCTTCAAACAGCATCAGTTTTGCCCTGAATGTCTTGACATGTATAAATAGATCACAAATGAAATTTGTTTCACCTTGCAACTTCAGATTCAATTGATTCATATGGCTTGTCATGTCTGCAAGAAATGTCAGTTTCCAAAGTCAGTCGGCGTCTGATAAAAGTGGTTCGGGTCGGTTCTTCTCTGTGAGAAATAAATCACTTTCCTTCTGAGATGAAAGAACAGCGATAGAACCTTCCCATAACTAAGCCATTGAACTGCTGTATAATAAGGCAAATCAACGAACTCAGAATCAGTTTCTTTCAGAAAAACACGAAACTGGTGATGATTAAGCCCGTGAGATCGAATGAAATTCACTATTAAATCATTCGATTCCTCAAGTCCGAGAGAATACAATTGAAAATTTCATGCTTTCTTTACAATTTGATGAAAAATGTTGCTTCTTATATCCTCATTTCTACGAGCAACAGCATTTGTGGCAAGACTGAGGATTATGAACAGATTTGCTTTATCTTGGCATATCTCTCGCACTGCTTCCATCATACACTCTTTGATCAGATCTTCATCGGTCAGTGACTTTTCTCTTTTAGCTAACACATAAGTTAGTGTGTAACTGGACCTGGTTAAAGCTTCATTAACAGCTCTTCTGCGTAAAATATCCTTGTTGGGAAAGCAACCTGCGTTACATTGATTCAGACATTTCTGAACGCTGTGTTCCTGTGAACTGGGAATAACTTAGTTTATGTTTGGTCTCACAGTACCGACGTACATTGTACTCCTTCAAAACTGTAATAGTTTCGTGGCATACGAGTCACAAGGCTTTATCACCTGCTTGTACAAAGAAATACTTTAAGCCACATTCTTCATTAAACAGACGGGACTCACTCTGCACTGTTCTTTTCTTTATTCCTTCCGTAACTGAAGATTATATCTCAACATAGAAAGATTACAACTAAAATTTGAACAAATTCTGAAATATAAATTGTAACAAGCAAGAAAATCCTTAACTTTAAGTGACTGAAAGTGAGGGTTTATTAGCTTTACTATTTATAAATATTTCAAGTTGCCACGAGCCGGATGTGGCCCGCGGGCCGCAGTTTACAGACCCCTGCCCGAAAGGTACGAAAGGTTTTCGATTCTAGGAATCGGAGCTAGTCTCCCTTTCCTTCAATCAAACATAATTACCACTCATTCACCAGGCGGTGCATGACCCCTACGGGTTAGGTGCTTCCTTATGAATATCATAATACAGAACAGTAAAGGAGTGACGATTGTATTAAACATAAGTATCTATGATCCACTTAAAAGTTAAGATAATTATGACATCTTAAGCGAGTATTTCCATCAATATAAAACAGCAGGTAAAATATACAACCAGCAGCGTTGTTGAACACAGATCTGATGTTTCTTAAACGTTCAGGGACACACTGAGCACGTTCCCAGTATATAACACCCCAGGAAACACGTTCCCAGTATATAACACACCAGGAAACACGTTCCCAGTATATAACACCCCAGGAAACACGTTCCCAGTATATGACACCCCAGGAAACACGTTCCCAGTATATGACACCCCAGGAAACACGTTCCCAGCATATACCACCCCAGGAAACACGTTCCCAGTATATAACACCCCAGGAAACACGTTCCCAGTATATGACACCCCAGGAAACACGTTCCCAGCATATACCACCCCAGGAAACACGTTCCCAGTATATAACACCTCAGGAAACACGTTCCCAGTATATAACACCCCAGGAAACACGTTCCCAGTATATAACACCCCAGGAAACACGTTCCCAGTATATAACACCGAAGGAAACACGTTCCCAGTATATAACACCCCAGGAAACACGTTCCCAGTATATAACACCCCAGGAAACACGTTCCCAGTATATAACACCCCAGGAAACACGTTCCCAGTATATGACACCCCAGGAAACACGTTCACAGTACATAACACCCCAGGAAACACGTTCCCAGTATATAACACCCCAGGAAACACGTTCCCAGTATATAACACCCCAGGAAACACGTTCCCAGTATATAACACCCCAGGAAACACGTTCCCAGTATATAACACCCCAGGAAACACGTTCCCAGTATATAACACCCCAGGAAACACGTTCCCAGTACATAACACCCCAGGAAACACGTTCCCAGTATATAACACCCCAGGAAACACGTTCCCAGTATATAACACCCCAGGAAACACGTTCCCAGTATATAACACCCCAGGAAACAATTTCCCAGTATATAACACCCCAGGAAACACGTTCCCAGTATATAACACCTCAGGAAACACGTTCCCAGTATATAACACCCCAGGAAACACGTTCCCAGTATATAACACCCCAGGAAACACGTTCCCAGTATATAACACCGAAGGAAACACGTTCCCAGTATATAACACCCCAGGAAACACGTTCCCAGTATATAACACCCCAGGAAACACGTTCCCAGTATATAACACCCCAGGAAACACGTTCCCAGTACATAACACCCCAGGAAACACGTTCCCAGTATATAACACCCCAGGAAACACGTTCCCAGTATATAACACCCCAGGAAACACGTTCCCAGTATATAACACCCCAGGAAACACGTTCCCAGTATATAACACCCCAGGAAACACGTTCCCAGTATATAACACCCCAGGAAACACGTTCCCAGTATATGACACCCCAGGAAACACGTTCCCAGCATATACCACCCCAGGAAACACGTTCCCAGTATATAACACCTCAGGAAACACGTTCCCAGTATATAACACCCCAGGAAACACGTTCCCAGTATATAACACCCCAGGAAACACGTTCCCAGTATATAACACCGAAGGAAACACGTTCCCAGTATATAACACCCCAGGAAACACGTTCCCAGTATATAACACCCCAGGAAACACGTTCCCAGTATATAACACCCCAGGAAACACGTTCCCAGTATATAACACCCCAGGAAACACGTTCCCAGTATATAACACCCCAGGAAACACGTTCCCAGTACATAACACCCCAGGAAACACGTTCCCAGTATATAACACCCCAGGAAACACGTTCCCAGTACATAACACCCCAGGAAACACGTTCCCAGTACATAACACCCCAGGAAACACTTTCCCAGTATATAACACCCCAGGAAACACGTTCCCAGTATATAACACCCCAGGAAACACGTTCCCAGTATATAACACCCCAGGAAACACGTTCCCAGTATATAACACCCCAGGAAACACGTTCCCAGTATATAACACCCCAGGAAACACGTTCCCAGTATATAAAACCCCAGGAAACACGTTCCCAGTATATAACACCCCAGGAAACACGTTCCCAGTATATAACACCCCAGGAAACACGTTCCCAGTATATAACACCCCAGGAAACACGTTCCCAGTATATAACACCCCAGGAAACACGTTCCCAGTATATAACACCCCAGGAAACACGTTCCCAGTATATAATACCCCAGGAAACACGTTCCCAGTATATAACACCCCAGGAAACACGTTCCCAGTATATAACACCCCAGGAAACACGTTCCCAGTATATAACACCGAAGGAAACACGTTCCCAGTATATAACACCCCAGGAAACACGTTCCCAGTATATAACACCCCAGGAAACACGTTCCCAGTATATAACACCCCAGGAAACACGTTCCCAGTATACAACCTCCCAGGAAACACGTTCCCAGTATATAACACCCCAGGAAACACGTTCCCAGTACATAACACCCCAGGAAACACGTTCCCAGTATATAACACCCCAGGAAACACGTTCCCAGTATATAACACCCCAGGAAACACGTTACCAGCATATAACACCCCAGGAAACACGTTACCAGCATATAACACCCCAGGAAACACGTTACCAGCATATAACACCCCAGGAAACACGTTACCAGCATATAACACCCCAGTTAACACGTTACCAGCATATAACACCCCAGGAAACACGTTACCAGCATATAACACCCCAGGAAACACGTTACCAGCATATAACACCCCAGAAAACACGTTACCAGCATATAACACCCCAGGAAACACGTTACCAGCATATAACACCCCAGGAAACACGTTACCAGCATATAACACCCCAGGAAACACGTTACCAGCATATAACACCCCAGGAAACACGTTACCAGTATACAACGCCCTAGGAAACACATTCCCAGCATATAACACCCCAAGAAACAAGTTGCCAGCATATAACACCCCAGGAAACACGTTCCCAGTATATAACACCCCAGGAAACACGTTTCCAGGATATAACACCCCAGGAAACACGTTCCCAGTATATGACACACCAGGAAACACGTTCCCAGTATATGACACCCCAGGAAACACGTTCCCAGTATATGACACCCCAGGAAACACGTTCCCAGCATATACCACCCCAGGAAACACGTTCCCAGTATATAACACCTCAGGAAACACGTTCCCAGTATATAACACCCCAGGAAACACGTTCCCAGTATATAACACCCCAGGAAACACGTTCCCAGTATATAACACCCCAGGAAACACGTTCCCAGTATATAACACCCCAGGAAACACGTTCCCAGTATATAACACACCAGGAAACACGTTCCCAGTATACAACACCCCAGGAAACACGTTCCCAGTATATAACACCCCAGGAAACACGTTCCCTTTATATAACACCCCAGGAAACACGTTCCCAGTATATAACACCCCAGGAAACACGTTCCCAGTATATAACACCCCAGGAAACACGTTCCCAGTATACAACCTCCCAGGAAACACGTTCCCAGTATATAACGCCCCAGGAAACACGTTCCCAGTATATAACGCCCCAGGAAACACGTTCCAAGTATATAACACACCAGGAAACACGTTCCCAGTATACAACACCCCAGGAAACACGTTCCCAGTATACAACACCCCAGGAAACACGTTCCCAGTATACAACACCCCAGGAAACACGTTCCCAGCATATAACACCCCAGGAAACACGTTCCCAGTATATAACACCCCAGGAAACACGTTACCAGCATATAACACCCCAGGAAACACGTTACCAGTATACAACGCCCCAGGAAACACGTTCCCAGCATATAACACCCCAGGAAACACGTTACCAGCATATAACACCCTAGGAAACACGTTACCAGCATATAACACCCCAGGAAACACGTTACCAGCATATAACACCCCAGGAAACACGTTACCAGCATATAACACCCCAGGAAACACGTTACCAGCATATAACACCCCAGGAAACACGTTACCAGCATATAACACCCCAGAAAACACGTTACCAGCATATAACACCCCAGGAAACACGTTACCAGCATATAACACCCCAGGAAACACGTTACCAGCATATAACACCCCAGGAAACACGTTACCAGCATATAACACCCCAGAAAACACGTTACCAGTATACAACGCCCCAGGAAACACATTCCCAGCATATAACACCCCAAGAAACAAGTTGCCAGCATATAACACCCCAGGAAACACGTTCCCAGTATATAACACCCCAGGAAACACGTTTCCAGGATATAACACCCCAGGAAACACGTTCCCAGTATATGACACCCCAGGAAACACGTTCCCAGTATATGACACCCCAGGAAACACGTTCCCAGTATATGACACCCCAGGAAACACGTTCCCAGCATATACCACCCCAGGAAACACGTTCCCAGTATATAACACCTCAGGAAACACGTTCCCAGTATATAACACCCCAGGAAACACGTTCCCAGTATATAACACCCCAGGAAACACGTTCCCAGTATATAACACCAAAGGAAACACGTTCCCAGTATATAACACCCCAGGAAACACGTTCCCAGTATATAACACCCCAGGAAACACGTTCCCAGTATACAACACCCCAGGAAACACGTTCCCAGTATATAACACCCCAGGAAACACGTTCCCTTTATATAACACCCCAGGAAACACGTTCCCAGTATATAACACCCCAGGAAACACGTTCCCAGTATATAACACCCCAGGAAACACGTTCCCAGTATACAACCTCCCAGGAAACACGTTCCCAGTATATAACGCCCCAGGAAACACGTTCCCAGTATATAACACACCAGGAAACACGTTCCCAGTATACAACACCCCAGGAAACACGTTCCCAGTATACAACACCCCAGGAAACACGTTCCCAGTATACAACACCCCAGGAAACACGTTCCCTGCATATAACACCCCAGGAAACACGTTCCCAGTATATAACACCCCAGGAAACACGTTACCAGCATATAACACCCCAGGAAACACGTTACCAGTATACAACGCCCCAGGAAACACGTTCCCAGCATATAACACCCCAGGAAACACGTTACCAGCATATAACACCCTAGGAAACACGTTACCAGCATATAACACCCCAGGAAACACGTTACCAGCATATAACACCCCAGGAAACACGTTACCAGCATATAACACCCCAGGAAACACGTTACCAGCATATAACACCCCAGGAAACACGTTACCAGCATATAACACCCCAGAAAACACGTTACCAGCATATAACACCCCAGGAAACACGTTACCAGCATATAACACCCCAGGAAACACGTTACCAGCATATAACACCCCAGGAAACACGTTACCAGCATATAACACCCCAGGAAACACGTTACCAGTATACAACGCCCCAAGAAACACATTCCCAGCATATAACACCCCAAGAAACAAGTTGCCAGCATATAACACCCCAGGAAACACGTTCCCAGTATATAACACCCCAGGAAACACGTTTCCAGGATATAACACCCCAGGAAACACGTTCCCAGTATATGACACCCCAGGAAACACGTTCCCAGTATATGACACCCCAGGAAACACGTTCCCAGTATATGACACCCCAGGAAACACGTTCCCAGCATATACCACCCCAGGAAACACGTTCCCAGGATATAACACCCCAGGAAACACGTTCCCAGTATATGACACCCCAGGAAACACGTTCCCAGTATATGACACCCCAGGAAACACGTTCCCAGTATATGACACCCCAGGAAACACGTTCCCAGCATATACCACCCCAGGAAACACGTTCCCAGTATATAACACCTCAGGAAACACGTTCCCAGTATATAACACCCCAAGAAACACGTTCCCAGTATATAACACCCCAGGAAACACGTTCCCAGTATACAACACCCCAGGAAACACGTTCCCAGTATATAACACCCCAGGAAACACGTTCCCTTTATATAACACCCCAGGAAACACGTTCCCAGTATATAACACCCCAGGAAACACGTTCCCAGTATATAACACCCCAGGAAACACGTTCCCAGTATACAACCTCCCAGGAAACACGTTCCCAGTATATAACGCCCCAGGAAACACGTTCCCAGTATATAACGCCCCAGGAAACACGTTCCCAGTATATAACACACCAGGAAACACGTTCCCAGTATACAACACCCCAGGAAACACGTTCCCAGTATACAACACCCCAGGAAACACGTTCCCAGTATACAACACCCCAGGAAACACGTTCCCAGCATATAACACCCCAGGAAACACGTTCCCAGTATATAACACCCCAGGAAACACGTTACCAGCATATAACACCCCAGGAAACACGTTACCAGTATACAACGCCCCAGGAAACACGTTCCCAGCATATAACACCCCAGGAAACAAGTTACCAGCATATAACACCCCAGGAAACACGTTCCCAGTATATAACACCCCAGGAAACACGTTTCCAGGATATAACACCCCAGGAAACACGTTCCCAGTATATGATACCCCAGGAAACACGTTCCCAGTATATGACACCCCAGGAAACACGTTCCCAGTATATGACACCCCAGGAAACACGTTCCCAGCATATACCACCCCAGGAAACACGTTCCCAGTATATAACACCTCAGGAAACACGTTCCCAGTATATAACACCCCAGGAAACACGTTCCCAGTATATAACACCCCAGGAAACACGTTCCCAGTATATAACACCCCAGGAAACACGTTCCCAGTATATAACACCCCAGGAAACACGTTCCCAGTATATAACACCCCAGGAAACACGTTCCCAGCATATAACACCCCAGGAAACACGTTCCCAGTATATAACACCCCAGGAAACACGTTCTCAGTATATAACACCCCAGGAAACACGTTCCCAGTATACAACGTCCCAGGAAACACGTTCCCAGTATATAACGGCCCAGGAAACACGTTCCCAGTATATAACGCCCCAGGAAACACGTTCCCCATATATAACACCCCAGGAAACACGTTCCCAGTATATAACACCCCAGGAAACACGTTCCCAGTATATAACACCCCAGGAAACACGTTCCCAGCATATAACACCCCAGGAAACACGTTCCCATTATATAACACCCCAGGAAACACGTTCCCAGCATATAACACCCCAGGAAACACGTTCCCAGTATATAACACACCAGGAAACACGTTCCCAGTATACAACACCCCAGGAAACACGTTCCCAGTATACAACACCCCAGAAAACACGTTCCCAGCGTACAACGCCCCAGGAAACACGTTCCCAATATATAACGCCCCAGGAAACACGTTCCCAGTATATAACGCCCCAGGAAACACGTTCCCAGTATATAACGCCCCAGGAAACACGTTCCCAGTATACAACACACCAGGAAACACGTTCCCAGTATATAACACCCCAGGAAACACGTTCCCAGTATATAACACCCCAGGAAACACGTTCCCAGTATATAACACCCCAGGAAACACGTTCCCAGTATATAACACCCCAGGAAACACGTTCCCAGTATATAACACCCCAGGAAACACGTTGCCAGTATATAACACCCCAGGAAACACGTTCCCAGCATATAACACCCCAGGAAACACGTTCTCAGTAAATAACACCCCAGGAAACACGTTCCCAGTATATAACACCCCAGGAAACACGTTCCCAGTATATAACACCCCAGGAAACACGTTCCCAGTATATAACACCCCAGGATACACGATCGCAGTATATAACACCCCAGGAAACACGTTCCCAGTATACAACACCCCAGGAAACACGTTCCCAGTATATAACGCCCCAGGAAACACGTTCCCCATATATAACACCCCAGGAAACACGTTCCCAGTATATAACACCCCAGGAAACACGTTCCCAGTATATAACACCCCAGGAAACACGTTCCCAGCATATAACACCCCAGGAAACACGTTCCCATTATATAACACCCCAGGAAACACGTTCCCAGCATATAACACCCCAGGAAACACGTTCCCAGTATATAACACACCAGGAAACACGTTCCCAGTATACAACACCCCAGGAAACACGTTCCCAGTATACAACACCCCAGAAAACACGTTCCCAGCGTACAACGCCCCAGGAAACACGTTCCCAATATATAACGCCCCAGGAAACACGTTCCCAGTATATAACGCCCCAGGAAACACGTTCCCAGTATATAACGCCCCAGGAAACACGTTCCCAGTATACAACACACCAGGAAACACGTTCCCAGTATATAACACCCCAGGAAACACGTTCCCAGTATATAACACCCCAGGAAACACGTTCCCAGTATATAACACCCCAGGAAACACGTTCCCAGTATATAACACCCCAGGAAACACGTTCCCAGTATATAACACCCCAGGAAACACGTTGCCAGTATATAACACCCCAGGAAACACGTTCCCAGCATATAACACCCCAGGAAACACGTTCTCAGTAAATAACACCCCAGGAAACACGTTCCCAGTATATAACACCCCAGGAAACACGTTCCCAGTATATAACACCCCAGGAAACACGTTCCCAGTATATAACACCCCAGGATACACGATCGCAGTATATAACACCCCAGGAAACACGTTCCCAGTATACAACACCCCAGGAAACACGTTCCCAGTATATAACACCCCAGGAAACACGTTCCCAGTATATAACACCCCAGGAAACACGTTCCCAGTATATGACACCCCAGGAAACACGTTCCCAGTATATAACACCCAAGGAAACACGTTCCCAGTATATAACACCCCAGGATACACGTTCCCAGTATATAACACCCCAGGAAACACGTTCCCAGTATATAACACCCCAGGATACACGTTCCCAGTATATAACACCCCAGGAAACACGTTCCCAGTATATAACACCCCAGGAAACACGTTCCCAGTATATAACACCCCAGGAAACACGTTCCCAGTATATAACACCCCAGGAAACACGTTCCCAGTATATAACACCCCAGGAAACACGTTCCCAGTATATAACACCCCAGGAAACACGTTCCCAGTATATAACACCCAAGGAAACACGTTCCCAGTACATAACACCCCAGGAAACACGTTCCCAGTACATAACACCCCAGGAAACACGTTCCCAGTACATAACACCCCAGGAAACACGTTCCCAGTACATAACACCCCAGGAAACACGTTCCCAGTATATCACACCCCAGGAAACACGTTCCCAGTATATAACACCCCAGGAAACACGTTCCCAGTATATAACACCCCAGGAAACACGTTCCCAGTATATAACACCCCAGGAAACACGTTCCCAGTATATAACACCCCAGGAAACACGTTCCCAGTATATAACACCCCAGGAAACACGTTCCCAGTATATAACACCCCAGGAAACACGTTCCCAGTATATAACACCCCAGGAAACACGTTCCCAGTATATAACACCCCAGGAAACACGTTCCCAGTATATAACACCCCAGGAAACACGTTCCCAGTATATAACACCCCAGGAAACACGTTCCCAGTATATAACACCCCAGGAAACACGTTCCCAGTATATAACACCCCAGGAAACACGTTCCCAGTATATAACACCCCAGTAAACACGTTCCCAGTATATAACACCCCAGGAAACACGTTCCCAGTATATAACACCCCAGGAAACACGTTCCCAGTATATAACACCCCAGGAAACACGTTCCCAGTATATAACACCCCGGGAAACACGTTCCCAGTATATAACACCCCAGGAAACACGTTCCCAGTATATAACACCCCAGGAAACACGTTCCCAGTATATAACACCCCAGGAAACACGTTCCCAGTATATAACACCCCAGGAAACACGTTCCCAGTATATAACACCCCAGGAAACACGTTCCCAGTATATAACACCCCAGGAAACACGTTCTCAGTATATAACACCCCAGGAAACACGTTCCCAGTATACAACGTCCCAGGAAACACGTTCCCAGTATATAACGGCCCAGGAAACACGTTCCCAGTATATAACGCCCCAGGAAACACGTTCCCAGTATATAACACCCTAGGAAACACGTTCCCAGTATATAACACCCCAGGAAACACGTTCCCAGTATATAACACCCCAGGAAACACGTTCCCAGCATAAAACACCCCAGGAAACACGTTCCCAGTATATAACACCCCAGGAAACACGTTCCCAGCATATAACACCCCAGGAAACACGTTCCCAGTATATAACACACCAGGAAACACGTTCCCAGTATACAACACCCCAGGAAACACGTTCCCAGTATACAACACCCCAGGAAACACGTTCCCAGTGTACAACGCCCCAGGAAACACGTTCCCAGTATATAACGCCCCAGGAAACACGTTCCCAGTATATAACGCCCCAGGAAACACGTTCCCAGTATATAACACCCCAGGAAACACGTTCCCAGTATACAACACACCAGGAAACACGTTCCCAGTATATAACACCCCAGGAAACACGTTCCCAGTATATAACACCTCAGGAAACACGTTCCCAGTATATAACACCCCAGGAAACACGTTCCCTGTATATAACACCCCAGGAAACACGTTCCCAGTATATAACACCCCAGGAAACACGTTGACAGTATATAACACCCCAGGAAACACCTTCCCAGCATATAACACCCCAGGAAACACGTTCTCAGTAAATAACACCCCAGGAAACACGTTCCCAGTATATAACACCCTAGGAAACACGTTCCCAGTATATAACACCCCAGGAAACACGTTCCCAGTATATAACACCCCAGGATACACGTTCGCAGTATATAACACCCCAGGAAACACGTTCCCAGTATACAACACCCCAGGAAACACGTTCCCAGTATATAACACCCCAGGAAACACGTTCCCAGTATATAACACCCCAGGAAACACGTTCCCAGTATATGACACCCCAGGAAACACGTTCCCAGTATATAACACCCAAGGAAACACGTTCCCAGTATATAACACCCCAGGAAACACGTTCCCAGTATATAACACCCCAGGAAACACGTTCCCAGTATATGACACCCCAGGAAACACGTTCCCAGTATATAACACCCCAGGAAACACGTTCCCAGTATATAACACCCCAGGATACACGTTCCCAGTATATAACACCCCAGGAAACACGTTCCCAGTATATAACACCCCAGGAAACACGTTCCCAGTATATAACACCCCAGGAAACACGTTCCCAGTATATAACACCCCAGGAAACACGTTCCCAGTATATAACACCCCAGGAAACACGTTCCCAGTATATAACACCCCAGGAAACACGTTCCCAGTATATAACACCCCAGGAAACACGTTCCCAGTACATAACACCCCAGGAAACACGTTCCCAGTACATAACACCCCAGGAAACACGTTCCCAGTACATAACACCCCAGGAAACACGTTCCCAGTACATAACACCCCAGGAAACACGTTCCCAGTATATAACACCCCAGGAAACACGTTCCCAGTATATAACACCCCAGGAAACACGTTCCCAGTATATAACACCCCAGGAAACACGTTCCCAGTATATAACACCCCAGGAAACACGTTCCCAGTATATAACACCCCAGGAAACACGTTCCCAGTATATAACACCCCAGGAAACACGTTCCCAGTATATAACACCCCAGGAAACACGTTCCCAGTATATAACACCCCAGGAAACACGTTCCCAGTATATAACACCCCAGGAAACACGTTCCCAGTATATAACACCCCAGGAAACACGTTCCCAGTATATAACACCCCAGGAAACACGTTCCCAGTATATAACACCCCACGAAACACGTTCCCAGTATATAACACCCCAGGAAACACGTTCCCAGTATATAACACCCCAGGAAACACGTTCCCAGTATATAACACCCCAGGAAACACGTTCCCAGTATATAACACCCCAGGAAACACGTTGCCAGTATATAACACCCCAGGAAACACGTTCCCAGTATATAACACCCCAGGAAACACGTTGCCAGTATATAACACCCCAGGAAACACGTTCCCAGTATATAACACCCCAGGAAACACGTTCCCAGTATATAACACCCCAGGAAACACGTTCCCAGTATATAACACCCCAGGAAACACGTTCCCAGTATATAACACCCCAGGAAACACGTTCCCAGTATATAACACCCCAGGAAACACGTTCCCAGTATATAACACCCCAGGAAACACGTTCCCAGTATATAACACCCCATGAAACACGTTCCCAGTATATAACACCCCAGGAAACACGTTCTCAGCATATAACACGTCAGGGAACATTTTCTAAACGCTGTAATGCGCCAGCAAAGACCCCAGCATGCGACTCGTCACTAAACGCTACGTCACATGACGCTACGCACGTGACGTATACCTTCCACGTCGCCAAAGAATTTCGGCAGCCGGAAAAAAACGGCAGCATCTGAGCGTAATAAAAGTGACGATATAAAGCCCATATTGAGGGGAAGCGCTAAAGCCGTAGGGGGTCATATATGACTTGAGGAATGAGAGGCTTTCGGGTTCGATCCAAGGAAGGAGAGGACGGGTCCACTTCCTTGAATCAAGAGCCTCCTCTCACCGACATTAAGGCTACTGTTGACAACATGTTCTCAGTAGTCTCATGTTAAGGCGTCAGTTTTTAGACGTAGTGCTCAACATCAATTTTCGGAAGTAATGTTCCACATCAGTTTCTTGACGTAGTGCTCAACGTCAGTTTTAGACAGTGCTAAATGTCGGTTTTAAACGTAGCGCTCAACGCCAATTTTTAGACGTAGTGCTCAACGTCGGTTTTAGATGTAGCACTCAACGTCAATTCTTAGACGTAGCGCTCAACGTTAGTTTCAAACGTAGCACTCAACATCAGTTCTTGGAAGTAGCACTCAACATCAGGGCTTGGACGTAGTGCTCAACGTCGGTTTTTAGACGTAGCACTCAACGCTAACTTTTAGACGTAGCGTTCAACGTCAGTTTTTAGACGCAGCGCTCAACGTCATTTTTTGGACGTAGTGTTCAAAGTCTTCTTGAAAGTAATGCTCAACAAATTGTAGTTCTCTACGTCAATTTGTTGACCTAATTTTCAACGTCAGTTTGTTGACGTAGTTTCCTACGTCAGTTTGTTCATCGTAGTGTTCATCGTAGTGTTCAACGTAGTGTTCAACGTAGTGTTTAACGTAGTGTTTAACGTAGTGTTTAACGCAGTGTTCAACGTAGTATTCAACGTAGTGTTTAACGTAGTATTCAACGTAGTGTTCAACATAGTATTCAACGTAGTGTTTAAGGTAGTGTTCAACGTAGTGTTCAAAGTAGTGTTCAACGTAGTATTTAACGTAGTGTTTAACGTAGTGTTTAACGCAGTGTTCAACGTAGTGTTCAACGTGGTGTTTAACGTAGTATTCAACGCAGTGTTCAACGTCTACTGCTTAAAACATCAAAGTTTTCCTCCAAATGCTATTTTCATATTATAAATTAGTGAACCTGGGTTAGGCAACGAAAATCAATAAAACGTATAATTAACCACAGGAAATACGTCTGGCAGCGACGGGGTTGCCAGGGCAAGTGTATGTAGCGTTTAAATCTAACGTGGACGAGCCTCAGCACGGACGTACACACTAACATGGACGAGCCTCAGCACGGACGTACACACTAACATGGACGAGCCTCAGCACGGACGTACACACTAACATGGACGAGCCTCAGCACAGACGTACACACTAACATGGACGAGCCTCAGCACGGACGTACACACTAACATGGACGAGCCTCAGCACGGACGTACACACTAACATGGACGAGCCTCAGCACGGACGCACTAACATGGACAAGCTTCAGCACGGATGTACACACTAGTAGTGAAATTTATGCCTGTATGGCTCATGCCAGAGTGGCTCAAAATGGCGGCAGTCTCCCCACCCCCCTTCACCCGTACCTAGGTGTGAAATTCACACCTATGTGTTAATGATCCTGACCTCACCCGGGGGGTATTCAATGGTGATTTAGTGTTGTTCAGATGATGTATGAGAGTGTTTTGGTAGTGTTCAAAGATAGTTGTGTTGTCTGTGTGTGTTAGTTTTTGGTAATGTTTCAAGTCATAAGTGTATGAGTTAGTTTTTTGTGTTAATGTTGCAAAGTCTGGAGAATGAGGGAGTAGTTTGGTGGATGACATGTAATTTCAGTTAATGAAATGTATAAGTGTGGGTGAGTTAGAGACGTCAAATGTTATTTTGGAGTATTCAAAATGATATTTTGGAGGTATTCCAATGTTGTTTTGGAAATGTTTCAGTGTTGTTTGGAAATATTCAAAGGTGTTTTTGAGAGTATTCAAATGATTTATGAGAGTGTTTTGATGGTATTCAAAGTAATCTGGGGTTGTTCTGTAGTGACATGAGGAATGTTTAGAGAATATTTCTTAACATTCATTGAGCAAAAGTATGTGAGTATGTGTGTGTGTGTGTGTGTGTGTGTGTGTGTGTGTGTGTGTGTGTGTGTGTGTTAACAAAATCTTAATTCATAATATGTAAAAATATTATTTGGGTTATCCTGGGTTAGGAGTGAAACTGTATATTAGTGCCATTAAACAGTTAAGAACAATTGTATTGTAAGAGGAAAAATTGTGAAATAAAATGGTAAGTGATGTTGGTTGTGGGTATTGTTGTTGAACTAGAGATGCCGAAAAAGAGGTTATAAGTTGTGGGTTGTTGAGAATGTTATGGTGACAGACCTAATTTTGTCTGTTGTGTCCTGAGAGAGGTCATGGGTGGTTATCATTTGACGTCACTGACCGCTGAGTAAACATAGGTGGGGTGACGTCACGCATATTAGTTCATTCAAGTCAATAAGAGGAAGTTACTTGTTTAGACCTGCAACCATATGACTGCCCTCCAGAGGGAGGACCCAAAAATTTGATCCAAGGAAATGGAAAGTAAATCTTGATCCAAGGAGATGGAGCAGGAATATTTGAGCATAGAGGGTATGGGAGATGGAAGTGGGTGGTGGGAAGTGTAGGGGGGGGGGAATGGAAAGTAAATCTTGATTCAAGGAGATGGAGCAGGAATATTGGGTTCAGAGTGTGATGGTGGTGATCTTTATCCAAGGAGTTGGAGAATACAAGAAAGTGGAAATATTTTGGGGGATGCAGAGGGTGGTGGGAGGTGTGAGGGAGGTGCTGATCCGAGGAAGTGGAGGGTAAATCTTGTTCCAAGGAGATGGAGCAGGAATATTGGGTTTAGAGGGTGATGGTGTGTGGGAGAGTGATCTTCATCCGAAGAGGTGAAGACTACAAGAAAATAGAAAAAAAAAATATTTGGGGAGATGGGAGCGGGTGGTGTGAAATGGAGAGGGGGGTCTTGTTCCGAGAAATTTGAGACAATAAAAAATCTTCGAAAAGTGGGTAATTACCCCCATAGGGGGAACCTCAAAACTTGATCCAAGGAGATGGGGACCTTGAAAAATTATAAAATTAAAAAAAATCGAAAACATTGAAAAAATCAAGGAGCGGGGGCCATCCGGTGGGCGCAGCAGAAGGCGCAGCAGAAGGTGTGGCAGGGGTGGTGCGGGCAGGCGCACGGGGAGGTGCATGGGCGGGTGCGGGTGAGGTCAGGGTCATTAACGCAGGTGTGAATTTCACACCTAGGTAGGGGTGAAGGGGGGTGGGGAGACCGCCGCCATTTTGAACCACTCTGACATGAGCCATGCAGGCATAAATATTACTACTCACACTAATATGGACGAGCCTCAGCACGGACTTACACACTAACACGGACGAGTCTCAGCACGGACGTAATAACATGGACGAGCCTCAGAACAGACGTACAGACTAACATAGATGAGCCTCAGCACGAACGTACTAACATGGACGAGACTCAGCACGAACGTACTGATATGGACGAGCCTCAGCACGGATGTACTGATATGGACGAGCCTCAGCACGGACGTACAGGATGACGCACTCAAAAAATTACAGCATGAGAATCAGTAATCAATTTTCCCAGTCTTTTCCTTAAATAAAACAAACAAGGACCATGACAAGACAAAAATCAAGTCTGAATTTTATATAAGTAAGACAGACCAATATTTTAGGTCTAAGCAAGTATGCTCGTAGGTAAATAAGCTTAGTTTCAGATTTGCGTACGTAACACACATTTTTTTTATTAGGGTCCCTATGGGACACATGTTATGTCTGACAAACTGAACACATCAACACCAGGTTGAGGGATTGATTACCTCAAACTTCTCATCTTTACACCGTTCTCTGTACTGCACTGAAGAAGCCACTGGCGAAACGTTTCCACATTAAAGATTCCCAAATATTGCACAAGTATCTCATTCTTCAACATGTACACATAAAAATCCATTATGTAGATAGCAAATAAAGTCAAACACAGTGATTTATTCTTGATCAGAGAAAACATTCTGCGGTGATTTTACACAATCCAAGTTGATTCATAAAACTGGCTCATTAAGAGGCGCCCGAGTTTCCCTGTCTCCTAATATCGTCTTTATTTTCCCCTATAATTTACCTTGTCCATAATTACTATCTCATTTGTTTTGTGTGTTGCAGAGGTCTGAGCAAAGCTCAGACCTCTGCAACACAATTGTTAAGTTATACCATGAATTAAGGAAAGATTCTAGACTTCACCTTACAAAACAAAGCAAATACGATAGTAATTATGGACAAGGTAGATTATAGTGGAAAAATAACGTTATTAGAAGACAGGGAAACTGACCCTCTCGTTAAAACTTACACAACCTAAAAGCACAAAGAGGAAAATTCATCTGTAATAAAAGTTTAAAGCCGATGAGAAGAGGCATTCTGTAGGCATCGCAAAGAATCCAATAGAATGAGCACGTACACAAGCCTCAACCTAAAAACGTTTCACCAATTTCATTACATGAATCGTTTTATTTTAATCGTGGGAAAGCGCTAAACCAATTGGAGTCATATAAACCCTGTGGAATAGGAGGTAATCAGATTCGATGCAAGCAAGGGGAAGATAAGTTCGTTTATTTGGATCAAGAGCCCCTCAGCAGCATCAAGGCAACACAGTGCAATAAAAAATGATGCTATAACAATTCGAGGAGTGGCAAAATGGCCAACACACTCCAGCAGCAGCATCAACCTCATTTCCAAAGGCTTTTCAAAGTTATATAACGGAAACTAATTTCAGGCATGATGTAATGTTTATAAAAGTGAGCAGAGAGCAGCTGCACTTGTTAGTTGTTCAACGAACCTTCACCCAGTAATGGCTGAAAACTTGAAGCTGATTGGATACAGAATTCTGAAGTTATAAATGAAATTCTTTGAGGAAGTTGATGGAAGACAGGATCACTGAAGCAGTGTGCCCGCTCAGGCACAATCTGGAGTGATCTAAGTGGATGGTAGCGCCAATTCTTTGATTCAAGAGACCTTCACCAGCACCAAAGCAACATCTCAGAAGAGAGAGCATAACATCTCCCACGCTGTAAGTGAGGGTGTCCATTGGAAAAGTTAAGAGTGGGGACCTACAAGGCTCATTGCTGACTCCAATGTTGTTCTTTCTATATAAACATTTTACAGGAAGGAGCACAAAAAAATGAGTGTCAGAAGAGGGAGTAAAAATCTGAAGTAAAAAAAAAAAACTGACCGAGTAACTCTACAAGATTTAGAAAAACAAGGCAGATGAAGAGACAGTTCAGTGTTAAACATAACGAAATACACCACAATGTGATTATAGGTGGTGTACAGTAGGAAGGTAAACAAACATCAAGGTAGGTATTCAAGGTGGTACAGGTAGGTAAACAAACATCAAGGTAGTTATTGCCGCTCTGTCTTACCAGTGTAGACAGATTGATTAAACGTTTTGCAATCACGATTGTTCTCTTTCCTTTATCTTATATGAAAGGGAAAATAGGATGAAGTGATAGAGACAGTAACAACTTCTGAACGTATATGTTCATAAATGAGTGAAAAATTAGTGAGTGTCGACCTCAGAGACTCGGAACTGTGTGGTAGACGAGGCGAATCTGTTTAAAACGCAAAAAATAGAAGCTAAAGAAGCAAATAATTGACACAAATGTTAGGAAGGTCGTCTTCAGGTCAAGGGCGGTTAGGAAATGGAGTGTCGTACAGGAGGCGGTGGAAGCAAATACCATACACAGTTTAAAGGTTAGGTAAGACAAGATCCACGAGGCAGGAACTAGTGATACTGGTAGTTGAAGTTTGAGAGGCCAAGAGGTCAGACTCGACCCCTACCACCGACACTAGGCGAACACAAGTTTACATATATTAGTAAACGATAAAAAAAGTTGTTTGGTCAAGTTACAACTAAATACAAACATAACACAAACTTTTTGTACATTTTTTGAAACTTCGCAAATTATTTGGTTAAGGAAAATGTTTTAATATCTTTTATATACATAATTTCGAGGATAATTCTAAATCATTCTAAAAGAAATCTTCCTCACACCTTCCATAATCTTCCTCACACCTTCCATAATCTTCCTCACACCTTCCATAATCTTCCTCACACCTTCAATAATCTTCCTCACACCTTCAATAATCTTCCTCACACCTTCAATAATCTTCCTCACACCTTCAATAATCTTCCTCACACCTTCCATAATCTTCCTCACACCTTCCATAATCTTCCTCACGCCTTCCATAATCCTCACACCTTCAATAATCTTCCTCACACCTTCAATAATCTTCCTCACACCTTCCATAATCTTCCTCACACCTTCCATAATCTTCCTCACACCTTCCATAATCTTCCTCAAACCTTCCATAATCTTCCTCACTCCTTCAATAATCTTCCTCACACCTTCAATAATCTTCTTCCTCACACCTTCCATAATCTTCCTCACACCTTCCATAATCTTCCTCACGCCTTCCATAATCCTCACACCTTCAATAATCTTCCTCACACCTTCAATAATCTTCCTCACACCTTCCATAATCTTCCTCACACCTTCCATAATCTTCCTCACACCTTCCATAATCTTCCTCAAACCTTCCATAATCTTCCTCACTCCTTCAATAATCTTCCTCACACCTTCAATAATCTTCCTCACATCTTCCATAATCTTCCTCACACCTTCCATAATCTTCCTCACACCTTCCATAAGCTTCCTCACACCTTCCATAATCTTCCTCACACCTTCAATAATCTTCCTCACACCTTCAATAATCTTCCTCACACCTTCAATAATCTTCCTCACACCTTCAATAATCTTCCTCACACCCTCCATAATCTTCCTCACACCTTCAATAATCTTCCTCACAACTTCAATAATCTTCCTCACACCTTCAATAATCTTTCTCACACCTTCAATAATCTTCCTCACACCTTCCATAATATTCCTCACACCTTCCATAATCTTCCTCACACCTTCCATAATCTTCCCCACACCTTCAATAATCTTCCTCACACCTTCAATAATCTTCCTCACACCTTCCATAATCTTCCTCACACCTTCCATAATCTTCCTTACACATTCAATAATCTTCCTCACACCTTCAATAATCTTCCTCACACCTTCCATAATCTTTCTCACACCTTCCATAATCTTCCTCACACCTTCCATAATCTTCCTCACACCTTCCATAATCTTCCTCACACCTTCCATAATCTTCCTCAAACCTTCCACAATCTTCCTCAAACCTTCCACAATCTTCCTCAAACCTTCCATAATCTTCCTCACACCTTCAATAATCTTCCTCACACCTTCCATAATCTTCCTCACACCTTCCATAATCTTCCTCACACCTTCTATAATCTTCCTCACACCTTCCATAATCTTCCTCACACCTTCCATAATCTTCCTCACACCTTCAATAATCTTCCTCACACCTTCAATAATCTTCCTCACACATTCAATAATCTTCGTCACACCTTCCATAATCTTCCCCACACCTTCAATAATCTTCCTCACACCTTCCATAATCTTCCTCACACCTTCCATAATCTTCCTCACACATTCAATAATCTTCCTCACACCTTCCATAATCTTCCTCACACCTTCCATAATCTTCCTCAAACCTTCCATAATCTTCCTCACACCTTCAATATCTTCCTCACACCTTCAATAATCTTCCTCACACGTTCCATAATCTTCCTCACACCTTCCATAATCTTCCTCACACCTTCCATAATCTTCCTCACACCTTCAATAATCTTCCTCACACCTTCAATAATCTTCCTCACACCTTCAATAATCTTCCTCACACCTTCAATAATCTTCCTCACACCTTCCATAATCTTCCTCACACCTTCCATAATCTTCCTCACACCTTCCATAATCTTCCTCACACCTTCAATAATCTTCCTCACACCTTCAATAATCTTCCTCACACCTTCAATAATCTTCCTCACACCTTCCATAATCTTCCCCACACCTTCAATAATCTTCCTCACACCTTCCATAATCTTCCTCACACCTTACATAATCTTCCTCACACTCAATAATCTTCCTCACACCTTCAATAATCTTCCTCACACCTTCCATAATCTTCCTCACACCTTCCATAATCTTCCTCACACCTTCAATAATCTTCCTCACACCTTCCATAATCTTCCTCACACCTTCAATAATCTTCCTCACACCTTCCATAATCTTCCTCACACCTTCCATAATCTTCCTCACACCTTCCATAATCTTCCTCACACCTTCCATAATCTTCCTCACACCTTCAATAATCTTCCTCACACCTTCAATAATCTTCCTCACACCTTCAATAATCTTCCTCACACCTTCCATAATCTTCCCCACACCTTCAATAATCTTCCTCACACCTTCCATAATCTTCCTCACACCTTTCATAATCTTCCTCACACTCAATAATCTTCCTCACACCTTCAATAATCTTCCTCACACCTTCCATAATCTTCCTCACACCTTCCATAATCTTCCTCACACCTTCAATAATCTTCCTCACACCTTCAATAATCTTCCTCACACCTTCAATAATCTTCCTCACACCTTCAATAATCTTCCTCACACCTTCAATAATCTTCCTCACACCTTCCATAATCTTCCTCACACCTTCCATAATCTTCCTCACACCTTCCATAATCTTCCTCACACCTTCAATAATCTTCCTCACACCTTCAATAATCTTCCTCACACCTTCAATAATCTTCCTCACACATTCAATAATCTTCCCCACACCTTCAATAATCTTCCTCACACCTTCCATAATCTTCCTCACACCTTTCATAATCTTCCTCACACTCAATAATCTTCCTCACACCTTCAATAATCTTCCTCACACCTTCCATAATCTTCCTCACACCTTCCATAATCTTCCTCACACCTTCAATAATCTTCCTCACACCTTCCATAATCTTCCTCACACCTTCAATAATCTTCCTCACACCTTCCATAATCTTCCTCACACCTTCCATAATCTTCCTCACACCTTCCATAATCTTCCTCACACCTTCCATAATCTTCCTCACACCTTCAATAATCTTCCTCACACCTTCAATAATCTTCCTCACACCTTCAATAATCTTCCTCACACCTTCCATAATCTTCCCCACACCTTCAATAATCTTCCTCACACCTTCCATAATCTTCCTCACACCTTTCATAATCTTCCTCACACTCAATAATCTTCCTCACACCTTCAATAATCTTCCTCACACCTTCCATAATCTTCCTCACACCTTCCATAATCTTCCTCACACCTTCAATAATCTTCCTCACACCTTCAATAATCTTCCTCACACCTTCAATAATCTTCCTCACACCTTCAATAATCTTCCTCACACCTTCCATAATCTTCCTCACACCTTCCATAATCTTCCTCACACCTTCCATAATCTTCCTCACACCTTCCATAATCTTCCTCACACCTTCAATAATCTTCCTCACACCTTCAATAATCTTCCTCATACCTTCCATAATCTTCCTCACACCTTCCATAATCTTCCTCATACCTTCCATAATCTTCCTCACACTTTTGCATAATCTTCCTCGTACCTGGAAGAGTCAAAGTACCAAGACCCCCCCCCAGTACCAAGACCCACCCACTCCCCTCAGTACCAAGACCCACCCACCCCCCTCAATACCAAGACCCCCCTCAGTACCAAGACCCACCCACCCCCCTCAGTACCAAGACCCCCCTCATTTCCAAGACCCATCCCGCCTCAGTACCAAGACCCACCCACCCCCCTCAGAACCAAGACCCCCACCCACCCCAGTACCAAGACCCTCCCACCCCCCTCAGTACCAAGACCCACCAACCCCCTCAATACCAAGACCCACCTACCCCCCTCAGTACCAAGACCCACCCACCCACCTCAGTACCAAGACTCACCCACCCCCTCAGTACCAAGACCCCCTCAGTTCCCAGACCCATCCCCCCTCAATACCATGACCCCCCTCAGTACCAAGACCCACCAACCTCCCTCAGTACCAAGACCCACCCACCCCCTCAGTACCAAGACCCACCCACCCCCTCAGTACCAAGACCCACCCACCCCCCTCAGTACCAAGACCAACCCTCCCTCCAGTACCAGGACCCACCCATCCCCTCAGGACCAAGACCCACCCACCCCCCTCA
This sequence comes from Cherax quadricarinatus, assembly GCF_038502225.1. NCBI lineage: Eukaryota > Metazoa > Arthropoda > Malacostraca > Decapoda > Parastacidae > Cherax > Cherax quadricarinatus. The sequence goes on from NC_091300.1 coordinate 42,835,147, forward strand.
GTACCAAGATCCACTCACCTCCCTCAATACCAAGACCCACCCACCCCCCTCAGTACCAAGACCCACCCACCCCCTCAGTACCAAGACCCACCCACCCCCCTCAGTACCAAGACCCACTCACCCCCTCTCAATACCAAGACCCACCCTAACTCCAGTACCAGGACCCACCCATCCCCTCAGGACCAAGACCCACCCACCCCCCTCAGTACCAAGATCCACCCACCCCCTCAGCACCATCCCCCCCACCTAACATATATCACTGTGGATTCTAATGAACAGTGGATCCCATGGGCTTGATAGACAGCCTAGCATTCCCCGGTGACCCAGATGATTAATGTGACCATCACAATTACCACTGTGGATGGTGTGACAGTGAGTGTGTGGATAGTGTGTAGATAGTGTGTGGTGTAATATGTAGTGTGGATAGTGTGTGGTATAGTGTGTAGTATGGATAGTGTGGGTTGTAGATAGTGTGTGGTGTGGATAGTGTGTAGATAGTGTGTGGTGTAATATGTAGTGTGGATAGTGTGTGGTATAGTGTGTAGTATGGATAGTGTGGGTTGTAGATAGTGTGTGGTGTGGATAGTGTGTGGTGTGAATATAGTGTGGTGTGGATATATTGTGGTGTGGATATATTGTGGTGTGGATATATTGTGGTGTAGATAGTGTGTGGTGTGAATATAGTGTGGTGTGGATATATTGTGGTGTGGATATATTGTGGTGTAGTGTGTGGTGTAAATATATTGTGGTGTGGATATAGTGTGGTGTGAATATAGTGTGGTGTAGTGTGTGTTGTGAATATAGTGTGGTGTGGATATATTGTGGTGTAGATAGTGTGTGGTGTGAATATAGTGTGGTGTGGATATATTGTGGTGTAGATAGTGTGTGGTGTGAATATAGTGTGGTGTGGATATATTGTGGTGTGGATATATTGTGGTGTAGATAGTGTGTGGTGTGAATATAGTGTGGTGTGGATATATTGTGGTGTGGATATATTGTGGTGTGGATATATTGTGGTGTAGTGTGTGGTGTAAATATATTGTGGTGTGGATATAGTGTGGTGTGAATATAGTGTGGTGTAGTGTGTGTTGTGAATATAGTGTGGTGTAGTGTGTGTTATGAATATAGTGTGGTGTGGATATAGTGTGGTGTGGATATAGTGTGGTGTGGATATAGTGTGGTGTGAATATAGTGTGGTGTAGTGTGTGTTGTGAATATAGTGTGGTGTGGATATAGTGTGGTGTGGATATAGTGTGGTGTGGATGTATTGTGGTGTGGATATATTGTGGTGTGGATATAGTGTGGTGTGGATATATTGTGGTGTGGATAGTGTGTGGCGTGAATATAGTGTGGTGTGGATATATTGTGGTGTGGATATATTGTGGTGTGGATAGTGTGTGGCGTGAATATAGTGTGGTGTGGATATAGTGTGGTGTGAATATAGTATGGTGTAGTGTGTGGTGTGAATATAGTATGGTGTAGTGTGTGGTGTAAATATAGTGTGGTGTGGATATAGTGTGGTGTGGATATAGTGTGGTGTGAATATAGTGTGGTGTGGATATAGTGTGGTGTGAATATAGTGTGGTGTAGTGTGTGGTGTGAATATAGTGTGGTGTAGTGTGTGGTGTGAATATAGTGTGGTGCAGTGTGTGGTGTGAATATAGTGTGGTGTAGTGTGTGGTGTGAATATAGTGTGGTGTGGATATAGTGTGGTGTGAATATAGTGTGGTGTGGATATAGTGTGGTGTGGATATAGTGTGGTGTGGATATAGTGTGGTGGGGGTATAGTGTGTGGATATAGTGTGGTGTGAATATAGTGTGGTGTGAATATAGTGTGGTGTGAATATAGTGTGGTGTGAATATAGTGTGGTGTGGATATAGTGTGGTGTGGATATAGTGTGGTGTGGATATAGTGTGGTGTGAATATAGTGTGGTGTGAATATAGTGTGGTGTGAATATAGTGTGGTGTGAATATAGTGTGGTGTGGATATAGTGTGGTGTGAATATAGTATGGTGTAGTGTGTGGTGTGAATATAGTATGGTGTAGTGTGTGGTGTAAATATAGTGTGGTGTGGATATAGTGTGGTGTGGATATAGTGTGGTGTGAATATAGTGTGGTGTGGATATAGTGTGGTGTAGTGTGTGGTGTGAATATAGTGTGGTGTAGTGTGTGGTGTGAATATAGTGTGGTGCAGTGTGTGGTGTGAATATAGTGTGGTGTGAATATAGTGTGGTGTGAATATAGTGTGGTGTGGATATAGTGTGGTGTGGATATAGTGTGGTGTGGATATAGTGTGGTGTGAATATAGTGTGGTGTGAATATAGTGTAGTGTAGTGTGTGGTGTGAATATAGTGTGGTGTAGTGTGTGGTGTGAATATAGTGTGGTGCAGTGTGTGGTGTGAATATAGTGTGGTGTAGTGTGTGGTGTGAATATAGTGTGGTGTGGATATAGTGTGGTGTGAATATAGTGTGGTGTGGATATAGTGTGGTGTGGATATAGTGTGGTGTGGATATAGTGTGGTGGGGATATAGTGTGTGGATATAGTGTGGTGTGAATATAGTGTGGTGTGAATATAGTGTGGTGTGAATATAGTGTGGTGTGAATATAGTGTGGTGTGGATATAGTGTGGTGTGGATATAGTGTGGTGTGGATATAGTGTGGTGTGAATATAGTGTGGTGTGAATATAGTGTGGTGTGAATATAGTGTGGTGTGAATATAGTGTGGTGTGGATATAGTGTGGTGTGAATATAGTGTGGTGTGAATATAGTGTGGTGTGGATATAGTGTGGTGTGGATATAGTGTGGTGTGGATATAGTGTGGTGTGAATATAGTGTGGTGTGGATATAGTGTGGTGTGAATATAGTATGGTGTAGTGTGTGGTGTGAATATAGTATGGTGTAGTGTGTGGTGTAAATATAGTGTGGTGTGGATATAGTGTGGTGTGGATATAGTGTGGTGTGAATATAGTGTGGTGTGGATATAGTGTGGTGTGAATATAGTGTGGTGTAGTGTGTGGTGTGAATATAGTGTGGTGTAGTGTGTGGTGTGAATATAGTGTGGTGCAGTGTGTGGTGTGAATATAGTGTGGTGTAGTGTGTGGTGTGAATATAGTGTGGTGTGGATATAGTGTGGTGTGAATATAGTGTGGTGTGGATATAGTGTGGTGTGGATATAGTGTGGTGTGGATATAGTGTGGTGGGGGTATAGTGTGTGGATATAGTGTGGTGTGAATATAGTGTGGTGTGAATATAGTGTGGTGTGAATATAGTGTGGTGTGAATATAGTGTGGTGTGGATATAGTGTGGTGTGGATATAGTGTGGTGTGGATATAGTGTGGTGTGAATATAGTGTGGTGTGAATATAGTGTGGTGTGAATATAGTGTGGTGTGAATATAGTGTGGTGTGGATATAGTGTGGTGTGAATATAGTATGGTGTAGTGTGTGGTGTGAATATAGTATGGTGTAGTGTGTGGTGTAAATATAGTGTGGTGTGGATATAGTGTGGTGTGGATATAGTGTGGTGTGAATATAGTGTGGTGTGGATATAGTGTGGTGTAGTGTGTGGTGTGAATATAGTGTGGTGTAGTGTGTGGTGTGAATATAGTGTGGTGCAGTGTGTGGTGTGAATATAGTGTGGTGTGAATATAGTGTGGTGTGAATATAGTGTGGTGTGGATATAGTGTGGTGTGGATATAGTGTGGTGTGGATATAGTGTGGTGTGAATATAGTGTGGTGTGAATATAGTGTAGTGTAGTGTGTGGTGTGAATATAGTGTGGTGTAGTGTGTGGTGTGAATATAGTGTGGTGCAGTGTGTGGTGTGAATATAGTGTGGTGTAGTGTGTGGTGTGAATATAGTGTGGTGTGGATATAGTGTGGTGTGAATATAGTGTGGTGTGGATATAGTGTGGTGTGGATATAGTGTGGTGTGGATATAGTGTGGTGGGGATATAGTGTGTGGATATAGTGTGGTGTGAATATAGTGTGGTGTGAATATAGTGTGGTGTGAATATAGTGTGGTGTGAATATAGTGTGGTGTGGATATAGTGTGGTGTGGATATAGTGTGGTGTGGATATAGTGTGGTGTGAATATAGTGTGGTGTGAATATAGTGTGGTGTGAATATAGTGTGGTGTGAATATAGTGTGGTGTGGATATAGTGTGGTGTGAATATAGTGTGGTGTGAATATAGTGTGGTGTGGATATAGTGTGGTGTGGATATAGTGTGGTGTGGATATAGTGTGGTGTGAATATAGTGTGGTGTGAATATAGTGTGGTGTGAATATAGTGTGGTGTGGATATAGTGTGGTGTGGATATAGTGTGGTGTGGATATAGTGTGGTGTGAATATAGTGTGGTGTGGATATAGTGTGGTGTGGATATAGTGTGGTGTGGATATAGTGTGGTGTGAATATATGAACTACAGAGATGTTTGCAAATGCTTCTTCACTCTTAGACAATCAGTAAGTGGAATGAGGTTAATGAGGCGGTGTTGCAAGAAATATATCTACACAGTTTAAAGTATAAGTATGAAAGGGACCGGGAATCAGCAAATAACTGCTATATTTTTAAGTTATGATTCGGGACTAGGAACTGAGACTTGACCCTGGCAAACATAACTCCGAGTACCAGATGTCAACATCCCCGCCTACACAGTGAGATATCACACACACACACACACACACACACACACACACACACACACACACACACACACACACACACACACACACTGGTAGTGTTAATAGCATCATAGACCAGCCTCCAGGCAGTTCATTCTCTCACCAACGTTTCCTATTTTTTCTCTGCCACCTCGCTGCCAGGCGTATCGTACTCTCTCTCTCTATTTAATTTACTTATTATTAGATAATTATATGTTTTTACAAGTTACTAGAATCTAACCCAACCTTAATTAATTTAACCTAAATTCAAGAAATACATAAGTGTAAATTTCTTAAATGTAAAATAACATTGCGCAAAACGTCAAAAAAACTGACGTTTTGAACTGAGAGCGGTTGGTGCAGGAGGTATAACAGTACATTCCTGCGAGTGCGACCAGAAAGCGTTTTAGATGTTTCGCACTTTGCCAAGGTTACTATTTTTTTCATATTCTTTTATCATAATTTTTCTCCCATAATTTTTACTTTCCAGTTTATGACAAGTGTGAGGCTATGATCCTCAGAGTCATTAATATGTGACACCACAGACACTCTGTCGCAATATTGTTCTTTTTATGGTATCTGACCACTTGGGAAAACCCGTGTTGAGGGAGACCAAGTTTATTATTACATTCGCGGGAAAACTCTTAAACCATAAGGACCGTGCAGAGCCTGAGGAACTGGAGGGGTGGTGGTGATCAGGTTTGATCCGAGAACGGGAAGAGTAGCTCAAATTTCTTGGATCAAGAGATCTTCAACATCAAGGCACCCAGCTGTTGGGTGAGGGCAGTGATGATACTAAGGGAGGAAAGTTGTAAGTCTACAGTGTACCCAGAGTGTCCACTCACCCTTGATGATAATGAAGGGCTCTTGATACCCTTTCTTAGATCAGACCCGTTTACCACCCATTCCCCCAGCTCTGCATGGCCCTCACGGGTTGAGTGCGTTCCCATGAATACAAGATGGGGAAGAATGCATCACAAGACAAGGGAAGATACACAATGCAAAGCTCTGATCTCTGCAACACAACTGTCCTCAAAGATTTGTTAAATTATACTTACCTTAAGCTGGACTTACCTTACGAAACAAACAAAGCAAATGATAGTAATTATGGATAAGGTAGATTATAGTGGAAAAATTAACATGTTATTAGCAGACGGAGGAACTTACGTGCCTCTTAAGATCTTTTAATAATACTTTTGTATACAAATTAGTTGCCTTAACAATGTGGTGCAGTCATTGCTAATTTGCTGTTACCGTTAATAAATGCTGTAATTAACTGTCATATTTATAATAAGATAATCACAATTATATGGAAAATAATTCTTATTTTAACAGTCGTTGTCCAAATCATCTTCATAATTCGCACAAGTCATGAAAAACAAGTCTTAGCAAAATTCTGACGAAGGATGAAATCTCTCTTTTAAATAACCTTAGCCAGTCTACCTTTTATCTATACGAATTTACCATTATTCTTTATCCATTCCTTATCCAAATTACAAACATCCATCCAGTAACAACCTGATATTAGCCACACACTCTTCCACTCATCCAGCCTCAACTGTGCCTCCACTTGTACATCTGTCAGCCTCAACTGTGCCTCCACTTCTACATCTGTCAGCCTCAACTGTGCCTCCACTTCTACATCTGTCAGCCTCAACTGTGCCTCCACTTCTACATCTGTCAGCCTCAACTGTGCCTCCACTTCTACATCTGTCAGCCTCAACTGCGCCTCCGCTTCCACATCTGTCAGCCTCAACTGCGCCTCCACTTGTACATCTGTCAGCCTCAACTGTGCCTCCGCTTCTACATCTGTCAGCCTCAACTGCGCCTCCACTTGTACATCTGTCAGCCTCAACTGCACCTCCACTTGTACATCTGTCAGCCTCAACTGCACCTCCGCTTCTACATCTGTCAGCCTCAACTGCACCTCCACTTCTACATCTGTCAGCCTCAACTGCACCTCCGCTTCTACATCTGTCAGCCTCAACTGCACCTCCATTTGTACATCTGTCAGCCTCAACTGCACCTCCGCTTCTACATCTGTCAGCCTCAACTGCACCTCCGCTTCTACATCTGTCAGCCTCAACTGCACCTCCACTTCTACATCTGTCAGCCTCAACTGCACCTCCACTTGTACATCTGTCAGCCTCAACTGCACCTCCACTTGTACATCTGTCAGCCTCAACTGCACCTCCACTTGAACATCTGTCAGCCTCAACTGCACCTCCACTTGTACATCTGTCAGCCTCAACTGCACCTCCACTTGTACATCTGTCAGCCTCAACTGCACCTCCACTTGTACATCTGTCAGCCTCAACTGCACCTCCACTTGTACATCTGTCAGCCTCAACTGCACCTCCACTTGAACATCTGTCAGCCTCAACTGCACCTCCACTTGTACATCTGTCAGCCTCAACTGCACCTCCACTTGTACATCTGTCAGCCTCAACTGCACCTCCACTGCCTCCCATCACCTACTCACTGCTGTCAACAATCATTCCGTCCCATCCTGGTCACTTGGTGGTTTAGATCTCCCTGGCTCCACTTAGAGAGATGTGCAACATGATAAAACTATTTCAAATCTGACTTCAAAGTGCTGCAGATCTGTTTACCAATTTATAATGCATTTATTAATTCGCTGTAAAGAACAATGACAGATTGTCAGGTCTCTTTGATTAATATTAATCTGTGTTGGGCCTACACAGATCTGGTGGAGGCTCGATTTTCGGCTGCTTTGCGCAGATTACTGTTGTCAGTTATCTGAGTTGCCACACTCACTGGCTGCCTCTACCACAGTGAGTTCTTTACACCAGAACCTATCAACCTGCCACGCCGTCACCTGCTATAAATCCCTTCCTTAGAACACACCATTACCACGTAATGGGTGTGAAGGTGTCCGGGGTTAGACCCCCTTCACTGCCTCCTACACATGACGATCATCCTAACTCCTTGTGATTTCAGAGTGTTTCCTCCACTCTCTCCGCGTTCACTACGAGGTCACACACACACACACACACACACACACACACACACACACACAGTGTATATATATATATATATATATATATATATATATATGTCGTGCCGAATAGGCAGAACTTGCGATCTTGGCTTAAATAGCAACGCTCATCTTGCCATATAGGACAAGTGAAAATTTGTGTATGCAATAATTTCGCCAAAATCATTCTGAACCTAACGAAAAAAATATATTTGATTGTGTTTGTTTAGTACTAAATTATTATAAACGTATTTAAAATATATTTCGTTGGGTTAGACTAAAATAAATTGCTCTTGTTATAATAAGGTTAGGTAAGTTTTCTAAGATTCTTTTGGTGCAAAATTAAACATTTTTACATTAACCTTAATGAAAAAAATATATCTTTAAACGTATAAGAAAAAAATTCAGAAAGGACTTAATTTTAAATGAGTTCTTGCTAACTGACCAGTTTTACATATTCGGCACGACATATATATATATATATATATATATATATATATATATATATATATATATATATATATATATATATATATAATATATATATATACATATATATGTCGTGCCGAATAGGCAGAACTTGCGATCTTGGCTTAAATAGCAACGCTCATCTTGCCATATAGGACAAGCGAAAATTTGTGAATGCAATAATTTCGCCAAAATCATTCTGAACCTAACGAAAAAAATATATTTGATTGTGTTTGTTTAGTATTAAATTATTGTAAACGTATTTAAAATATATTTAGTTGGGTTAGGCTAAAATAAATTGTTTTTCTTATAAGGTTAGGTAAGTTTTCTAAGATTCTTTTGGTGCAAAACTAAAAATTTTTACATGAACATTAATGAAAAAAATATATCTTTAAACGTATAAGAGAAAATTTTAGAAAGGACTTAATTTTAAACGAGTTCTTGCTAATTGACCAGTTTTACATATTCGGCACGACATTATATATATATATATATATATATATATATATATATATATATATATATATATATATATATATATAGTATATGTGAGTGGCATGATGGAAGGGATAGACTCAGAAGTGTCCCTGTTCGCAGATGATGTAAGTTAATGAGGAGAATTAAATCCGACGAAGATCAGGCAGGACTACAAAGGGACCTGGACAGGCTGGACACGTGGTCCAGCAACTGGCTTCTCGAATTCAACCCCGCCAAATACAAAGTCATGAAGACTGGGGACGGGCAAAGAAGATCGCAGACAAAGTATAGGCTAGGTGGCCAAACACTGCACACCTCACTCAAAGAAAAAGATCTTGGGGTGAGCATAACACCGAGCACGTCTCCGGAAGCACACATCAACCAGATAAATGCTGCAGCATACGAGCGCCTGGCAAACCTAAGAATACGTTCCGACACCTTAGTAAGGAATCATTCAAGACACTGTACACTGTATACGTCAGGCCCGTATTGGAGTATTCAGCACCAGTTTGGAACCCACACCTGGTCAAGCACGTCAAGAAATTAGAGAAAGTGCAACGATTTGCAACGAGGTTAGTTCCTGAGCTCAGGGGAATGTCCTACGAAGAAAGGTTAAGGGAAATCGTCCTGACGACACTGGAGGAAAAAAGGGTTAGGGGAGACATGATAACGACATACAAAATACTGCGTGGAATAGATAAGGTGGACAGAAACAGGATGTTCCAGAGAGGGGACACAGAATCAAGGGGTCACAATTGGAAGCTGAAGACTCAGACGAGTCAAAGGCATGTTAGGAAGTATTTCTTCAGTCATAGAGTAGTCAGAAAGTGGAATAGTCTAGCAAGTGAGGTAGTGGAGGCAGGAACCATACATAGCTTTAAGATGAGGTATGATAAAGCTCATGGAGCAGAAAGAGGACCTAGTAGCGTTCATTGAAGAGGCGGGGCCAGGAGCCGAGTCTCGACCCCTGCAACAGCAATTAGATGAGTTCACACACACACACACACACACACGTGTGTGTGTGTGTGTGTGTGTGTGTGGGTTCGAGCCCTTGGCTAGTAGCAGTGTTGTTATTGATCAATATGTATGTGCGTGTATATATATATATATATATATATATATATATATATATATATATATATATATATATATATATATATATATATTTACTTATTTATTTATTTATTTATTTATTAACACACTGGCCGATTCCCACCAAGGCAGGGTGGCCCGAAAAAGAAAAACTTTCACCATCATTCACTCCATCACTGTCTTGCCAGAAGGGTGCTTTACACTACAGTTTTTAAACTGCAACATTAACACCCCCCCCCCTTCAGAGTGCAGGCACTGTACTTCCCATCTCCAGGACTCAAGTCCGGCCTGCCGGTTTCTCTTAATCCCTTCATAAATGTTACTTTGCTCACACTCCAACAGCACGTCAAGTATTAAAAACCATTTGTCTCCAATCACTCATATCAAACACGCTCACGAATGCCCGCTGGAAGTCCAAGCCCCTCGCACACAAAACCCCCTTTACCCCCTCCCTCCAACCTTTCCTAGGCCGACCCCTACCCCGCCTTCCTTCCACTACAGACTGATACACTCTTGAAGTCATTCTGTTTCGCTCCATTCTCTCTACATGTCCGAACCACCTCAACAACCCTTCCTCAGCCCTCTGGACAACAGTTTTGGCAGTCCCGGATCTCCTCCTAACTTCGAAACTACGAATTCTCTGCATTATATTCACACCACACATTGCCCTCAGACATGACATCTCCACTGTCTCCAGCCTTCTCCTCGGTGCAACATTCATCACCCATACTTCACACCCATATAAGAGTGTTGGTAAAACAATACTCTCATACATTTCCCTCTTTGCTTCCAAGGACAAAGTTCTTTGTCTCCACAGACTCCTAAGTGCACCGCTCACCCTTTTCCCCTCATCAATTCTGCATCAAATACCTTTAACACAGACTCTGATAAGTTTCAAACATACTATACCAATAAAGGGGTAACCCCAAACAGTTGTCAACTAGTAAGTGTATCTCATGACTTCATTCAAAAAGAACTAAGCGGGTTAAACCCAACTAAGAGCACAGGCCCTGATAACATCCCGTCTAAGTTCCTAAAAGATGGTGCTTCTGAACTGTCAATCCCTATTGCTCACATAATAAATCTATCAATAACCACTAATACCGTACCGGAGGGGTTCAAGGAGGCCAGAGTTACTCCTATCTTCAAGAAAAATAATAGGTCTGATGTAAGCAACTATAGACCTGTTAGTATACTCGGTATAATATCTAAAATTCTGGAGAGGGCGGTGTATTCTCAAGTAGTTAAGTACCTTAATGACAACAGCATTCTCCATAGCTATCAATCGGGCTTTAGAAGATCCTACTCAACTGATACCTCCCTTATTAATCTGATGGATTACCTGAGAACTGAAATGTCAAAAGGGAACCTCATAGGTATGGTAACCTTAGACCTGCAAAAGGCCTTCGATACTGTCAACCACAATATATTATGTAAGAAACTTCAAGCTATCGGTATAGGTTCTGTAGACTGGTTTAAGTCCTACCTTAGCAACAGGAGACAAATAGTCAAAATCAACAAAACGGAATCAGAACCCCTGCCGATAACATGTGGAGTTCCCCAAGGTAGTATTCTGGGTCCCTTATTATTCTTATGTTATGTCAATGATATGCCTATCAGTGTCAAGTGCAAACTCCTACTGTATGCAGATGACAGTGCTCTGTCATTACTCAGTGGTCAGTCGTCACGTGAGGTCACAGACCCTGAGCTGCCTTGGGGATTAGTGTGGACGGTTACAAAGCATGGCTTGCTTCTGCAGTGTTTTAAAAATTGGGGTTGGAGAGTTGAAGGAGGAGGTCTTGCTTCTCCAGGAGGAGATTAGGAGGCTGAAGGTCCACCTCAATGGGTCTGGGAGAGAGTGTGAGGTGGCTGGAGTTGTGGGGAATGAGGCTTCTAGCAGCGAGGTGCAGTCTGTCTCTCGCTGTGAGGAGGCTGTAGTTGGGGTGGCAGCAACGGCTACCAGCAGTGAGGTGCAGCCCAGCACCTGCTACAAGTGGCGAGTAGTTCACAGTAATGGAAGGCGCATCAGAGTAAGGAAAGTTAAGAGTGAAGATCTGAAGGTAGGAAATCGCTTCTCTGTTCTTCAGGATGAATGTACTTCAGTGGCCAGTGAAGGTAAGGGTACTACTGCCCCTGCTAATGGAGGTAAGCGCATTCTTGTGGTTGGTGACTCTCAGGTAAGATACATTGACCGTGCTTTTTGTAATAGGAATAAGAAGATGAGAGATAGAGTGTGCTTCCCTGGAGCTGGTGTTGGGGACATTGTCAACAGGCTGGATAATATCATGTCAGGTAATGGGAGCAAGCCCATTATCTGTCTCAGTGCTGGTGGAAATGATATTGGGAAGGGTAGGAGAGAAGAGCTGCTAGATAAGTACAGGTCAGCTATAGATTTCATTAAGTCTAAGGGAGGGATCCCAATCATATGTAGCATCTTGCCTAGAAGGGGAGTAGGAAATGAATGGTTGTCTAGGGCAATTGGTGTAAATTGCTGGCTAGACAGATACTGCAAGGAACATGCAATCCCATTCATTGACAACTGGAACAACTTTTATGGCAAACATGATATGTATGCAAGGGATGGGGTACATCTCTCTGGGGCTGGGGTGGTAGCACTTGCAGACTCGATTGAGAAGGCCATTGGTGAAATGCCTATGATTTTAAACTGATGGAAGATAGAGGTATGGGTGTGTGTGGGAAACAAGCAGGTTGCAACACTTGGGTTGGAAACAGTAAATGTATAAAAGGCATTCAGCATGAAGTTATAAATAAAGACAATAGATCAGGTCAGCAAACAAAGGGGGACAGCAGAGGGCAGCAAGGGACTAGCTCCCTTAAGGTTTACTATACTAATAGCAGGAGTGTAAGAAATAAGATAGATGAGCTAAGATTAATTGCAAGTGCAGGAGACATAGATATTATTGCTATAACAGAGACCTGGCTCAATCTGAAAGATAGAGAGATGCCCTCTGAATGTCACATACAAGGCTATAAATTATTCCACACTGACAGGGTCAACAGGAAAGGTGGTGGAGTAGCGATGTATGTCAGAGACAATTTAAATTGTTGTGTTAGACAAGATATTAAATTAGAAGCGTCAGCCACTGAATCTGTTTGGTTACAGCTTCTCGAGGGCCGAGAAAAACTAATTTTGGGTGTGATTTACAGGGCCCCAAATCTTGATAGGGAGTGCAGTAAACTTCTATGGGACGAAATTCGTAAGGCATCTACATACGAAAATGTTGTGCTAATGGGAGATTTCAACTATAGACAGATTGACTGGAGCAATTTGACAGGAAATTTAGAGTCAGGTGACTTTCTTGATACGATCCAGGATTGTTTTTTAAAACAGTTTGTGACAGAGCCAACTAGGGGAAATAACCTCCTTGACTTGGTTCTTGCCAGTAGGGAAACACTAATTAATAATCTTGAGGTTAATGATGAGCTTGGGGAAAGTGATCACAAATCACTCAGTTTTAATATATCATGGAATTCCCCTAATAATGGCAATCAAGTCTCCGTCCCTGACTTTCGCTTGGCTGATTTCATAGGACTGAAAAATTACTTAGGTGGGCTGAACTGGAATGACCTGACTAAGGGTCAGGTAGGTGGTGATGGTTGCCGATATGATGCTTTCCAGGGCATAGTTCTAGCTGCTCAGTCAAATTATGTTCCAAATAGGGAAATCAGATCAAACAAAAATGATCCTAAATGGATGAACAATAGATTAAAATATCTGATTGGTCAAAAGAGAGGCATATATAGGCAAATCAAAAGAGGAGAGGGGCAATTGAGAAATCGATATATTCAGTTAAAGAGAGAAATAAAAAAGGGAATTAGAAAAGCAAAAAGAGATTATGAGGTTAAAGTTGCAAGAGAATCGAAGACTAACCCAAAAGGATTCTTTCAGGTATACAGAAGTAAGATCAGGGACAAGATAGGCCCACTCAAAAGTTCCTCGGGTCAGCTCACTGACAGTGATAAGGAAATGTGTAGAATTTTTAACACATACTTCCTCTCAGTTTTTACACAGGAGGATACCAGCGATATTCCAGTATTGATAAATTATGTAGAACAGGACGATAATAAACTGTGTACTATTAGGGTCACAAGTGACATGGTCCTTAGGCAAATAGATAAATTAAAACCTAACAAATCCCCAGGCCCTGATGAACTGTATGCAAGGGTTCTAAAGGAATGTAAAGAGGAGCTTAGCACACCTTTGGCTAATCTTTTCAACATATCACTACAAACTGGCATGGTGCCAGATAAGTGGAAAATGGCAAATGTGATACCTATTTTCAAAACAGGTGACAGGTCCTTAGCTTCGAACTATAGACCAATAAGCCTAACCTCCATAGTGGGAAAATTTATGGAATCAATAATTGCCGAGGCAGTTCGTAGCCACCTTGAAAAGCATAAATTAATCAACGAATCTCAGCATGGTTTTACAAAGGGGCGTTCCTGCCTTACGAATTTATTAACTTTTTTCACTAAGGTATTTGAGGAGGTAGATCATGGTAATGAATATGATATTGTGTATATGGACTTCAGTAAGGCTTTTGACAGGGTCCCACATCAGAGACTATTGAGGAAAATTAAAGCACATGGAATAGGAGGAGAAATTTTTTCCTGGATAGAGGCATGGTTGACAAATAGGCAGCAGAGAGTTTGCATAAATGGGGAGAAATCAGAGTGGGGAAGTGTCACGAGCGGTGTTCCACAGGGGTCAGTGTTGGGCCCCCTGCTGTTCACAATCTACATAAACGACATAGATGAGGGCATAAAGAGCGACATCGGCAAGTTTGCCGATGACACCAAAATAGGCCGTCGAATTCATTCTGACGAGGACATTCGAGCACTCCAGGAAGATTTGAATAGACTGATGCAGTGGTCGGAGAAGTGGCAGATGCAGTTTAATATAGACAAATGCAAAGTTCTAAATGTTGGACAGGACAATAATCATGCCACATATAAACTAAATAATGTAGATCTTAATATTACGGATTGCGAAAAAGATTTAGGAGTTCTGGTTAGCAGTAATCTGAAACCAAGACAACAGTGCATAAGTGTTCGCAATAAAGCTAATAGAATCCTTGGCTTCATATCAAGAAGCATAAATAATAGGAGTCCTCAGGTTGTTCTTCAACTCTATACATCCTTGGTTAGGCCTCATTTAGATTATGCTGCACAGTTTTGGTCACCTTATTACAAAATGGATATAAATTCTCTGGAAAATGTACAAAGGAGGATGACAAAGTTGATCCCATGTATCAGAAACCTTCCCTATGAGGATAGACTAAGGGCCCTGAATCTGCACTCTCTAGAAAGACGTAGAATTAGGGGGGATATGATTGAGGTGTATAAATGGAAGACAGGAATAAATAAAGGGGATGTAAATAGTGTGCTGAAAATATCTAGCCTAGACAGGACTCGCAGCAATGGTTTTAAGTTGGAAAAATTCAGATTCAGGAAGGATATAGGAAAGTACTGGTTTGGTAATAGAGTTGTGGATGAGTGGAACAAACTCCCAAGTACCGTTATAGAGGCCAGAACGTTGTGTAGCTTTAAAAATAGGTTGGATAAATACATGAGTGGATGTGGGTGGGTGTGAGTTAGACCTGATAGCTTGTGCTACCAGGTCGGTTGCCGTGTTCCTCCCTTAAGTCAATGTGACCTGACCTGACTAGGTTGGGTGCATTGGCTTAAGCCGGTAGGAGACTTGGACCTGCCTCGCATGGGCCAGTAGGCCTTCTGCAGTGTTCCTTCGTTCTTATGTTCTTATGTTCTTATGTTAGTGACAGGTAAAGACCCACAAGATATTGCTAATGTTTTAACACTGGAACTGGAGTCCTGCAGCAAATGGTTAGTAGACAACAAACTATCATTACACCTAGGGAAAACTGAAGCCATTCTCTTTGGAACGAAACATAAACTGAGAAGGGTAAATGATTTTAATGTTCATTGTAATGGGGAGTCCATCACTTTGGTTTCATCAGTAAAATATCTGGGAATCCACTTTGACCCATGCATGTCAGGAGAATTGATAGGGAACAGTGTAGTAAAGAAAGCGAATGCCAGACTGAAGTTCCTGTATAGACAAGCACTGTGTCTACCTACTGAGGCTCGCAGGACCCTATGTCTAGCCCTTATACAATGCCATATGGATTACGCTTGCTCTTCTTGGTACTCTGCCTTGACAAAAAAACTGAAAGATATACTGCAAATCACCCAGAACAAAATCGTAAGATTCATCCTGGGGCTGGGACCAAGAGAACATGTAGGCCAGGATGAATTACAGCAGTTGGATATGCTGAATGTTGAAGACAGAGTAAAACAACTGAAGCTAAATCATGTTTATAAAATTGCTCACGAACAGTGTCCAGAATATCTTGCTGTCAATTTTGTCAAGGTTGGGAACCAAAGCAATCATAGTACTAGGGGGAGAGAGCACAACTTTGTAGTACCCACAGTCAGTGGCCAGGCTTCAAACACCTTTTATTGTACAGCAATAAAGGAATGGAACAGACTACCCACAAATGTCAAGGCCAGTCATAGCTTGAACCAGTTCAAGAAGACTGCCAAAAAGTGTTTGATGAATGAAGCTACAGAAAGGGAGGGGAATGATTTTCTATTTTTTTTAGCTAACATACGTGTAAATTTTACCTTATTCCTAGTAATGACCCTCGTATTGTAGATAGTCTTAATGACCCTCGTGTAGTAAATAGTCTTAATGACCCTCGTGTAGTAGACAGTCTTTTTAGTATGATAATAAGATGCTATCTTCATTGTAGAATAATAAGAAAATATTACAACCTTTATATTATAATAATAAGGTAAAAGGACCCCAATGGAAATAAGTCACTCTGTCTGACTTTTTTGGGTTATCCTAGGTTCTCTACACATATGCTGCTATGTATGATAATTCTATGTAACTGTATTTGTGTATACCTGAATAAATTTACTTACTTACTTATTCACCTCATCTTTCATAGACCCATCCGCTGACACGTCCACTCCCAAATATCTGAATACATTCACCTCCTCCATACTAAATCCCTCCAATCTGATATCCAATCTTTCATCACCTAATCTTTTTATCCTCATAACCTTACTCTTTCCTGTATTCACTTTAAATTTTCTTCTTTTACATACCCTACCAAATTCATCCACCAACCTCTGCAACTTCTCTTCAGAATCACCCAAGAGCACAGTGTCATCAGCAAAGAGCAACTGTGACAACTCCCACTTTATGTGTGATTCTTTATCTTTTAACTCCACGCCTCTTGCCAAGACCCTCGCATTTACTTCTCTTACAACCCCATCTATAAATATATTGAACAACCACGATGACATCACACATCCTTGTCTAAGGCCTACTCTTACTGGGAAATAATCTCCCTCTTTCCTACATACTCTAACTTGAGCCTCACTATCCTCGTAAAAACTCTTCACTGCTTTCAGTAACCTACCTCCTATACTATACATCTGCCACATTGCCCCCCTATCCACCCTGTCATACGCCTTTTCCAAATCCATAAATGCCACAAAAACCTCTTTAGCCTTATCTAAATACTGTTCACTTATATGTTTCACTGTAAACACCTGGTCCACACACCCCTACCTATATATATATATATATATATATATATATATATATATATATATATATATATATATATATATATATATATATATATATATATATATATATATATCGTAAATTTATCTACATTTACGTAATTTACCATAAAGGAAGAGGACGGTAACTATGGTAGAACAGACCCCACACGATACTTTCTAGTGGCTTAATTCATTGGAACCAAACGATGGTCCTACTGGCCTTACTGGCCTGCGTGGCCCTACTGGCTATCGTGGCCTTACTGGCCCGTCTGGCCCCGTCATCGATGTAATAGACGCCTCTTATCTACCGTGATTGAGGAGAATAACCTCGGTCACAATTATGTGGACGACCTCCCAGACTGCCTTCCTTCCTCCTTGTCATCCCAGCCTGCCTGCCTTCCTCCTTGTCATCCCAGCCTGCCTTCCTTCCTCCTTTTCCTCTCAGCCTGCCTTCCTTCCTCCTTTTCCTCCCAGCCTGTCTTCCTTCTTCTTCGATCTCGCAACCTGTCTTCCTTCCTACTTTTCCTCCAAGCCTGCCTGCCTTCCTCTTCGACTTCCCAACCTGCCTGCCTTCCTCTTCGACCTCCCAACCTGCCTTCCTTCTTCCTTTTCCTCTCAGCCTGCCTTCCTTCCTCCTTTTCCTCCCAGCCTGCATTCCTTCCTTCTTTTCCTCCGAGCATGCCTTCCTTCCTCCTTGTTCTCCGAGCCTGCTTTCCTTCTTCCTTTTCCCCCCAGTCTGCCTTCCTTCCTCCTTTTCCTCGTGGCCTGCCTGCCATTATCCTTGTCCTCCTCCTATCGCTTGGGGATCTGACATCTATTGGGAAAAAGCGGTGGGCACTGTACCCTATCCACACCTAGCTAGGGATCTCTGGCCATCCATGGGGACTCTTGTACACATTAAACACCTCCCAGTGATCTCTGGTTATCCCTGGGGACCCTTGTACATCACCCACACCTAGCAAGGGATCTTTGGCCACCCACACCTAGCTAGCGATCTCTGGCTACCCCTTACGACCTTTGTATATAAACCAGTCACGGTATTGTGGGTTAATGAAATGTTACAGATAGCCACTGTATTGAGGGTTGGTGCTGAACCGTTGCAGCTGACATAGTATTGTGGGTTTGTGGGTAATGGAGTCAATCACTCCTATTAAAAAAACTTTGCAATAATGTTGGTAGAATTACCGATAATGTGTTAGGTAAGGTTAGGTTGTTGTTGTGTGTGTATGTGTGTGTGTGTGTGGGTGTGTACGTTTCACTCTCCAGTAGCTTTACGTTGCCACAATAAAATGTCACATTAGTTGCACTTGTGTCCTTTTACCTAACATAAAAATCTTAGCTCCAATACAGTGCATTAAGGCACCTCTTATGAAAGAAGACTTTTAGAGATTGGCAAAGCGTTTCAAACTGGTAGAACTTTCAGCTATATATATAGAGGCACATGTCAGGTGTGTGGAGAGAATCGGGCACTTAACAGGACTGGCCTTATCCGTGCACACAATGGGTGTACTGGATCTCATATGGTCCCTGCAGAGAGCAGCCCACAGCCTCCACAGGCAGATGAAAATTCCAATGGCAACCCCCTCAGTTGCGAAGACCTACTAATGGCATTCACATCCACTGCTAGCAGTACTCTGTCTCATATTCCTAAAGCGGCTCGTCCATATGCAGCAGGGAAATTCAGAAACCTTCTAAAGCAGATGAATGGTGGTTCCAACAACTTAGAAGCCAGAGGCACCATTAAGGCATGGCGCAACCTACTCCTGTTTGGCAATGTCGTCTAGCAGTTCCTGCAAGATGCGGTAAATTGCTAACCACATCAGTCATCAACGCAGTGCGCAACTACCCAAGAACAGATAATTGTGTCCCTCTGCCCCATCATCGCAGGAATCAGAGGCTGACCCCAAAACAAGCCTCTGAACACAAGAAAATTTGTGCACAGGTTAGCAAAAAAATTGAAGAAGGTAATACAGTAGGAGAAATCAGAATCACAAGTGACGACACAGTTGCTCCCAAAGATGAGGCCACAGCACAAGCACTAACAAACAGGCACCCGACCAGGAACACCGGTGTCATTAACAACAACTTTGATGATGATCACATCACCGGACAATTAATTTTGCCAGAATCATAAGTTTATAAAGCGATAGTGTCATTTCCTGCAGGATCCGCAGGAGGCTACACTAGAATACGACCGTAACACATCAGAGATGGTAAGTCCAGTATTTGGTACAGCTGCATCAATCCTCCTTTCTGAGCTAACAATCTTCGCCAACAACTGTCTGGTTGGGTGGATTTCAGAAGAAATTAAACCTTTCTTTTTTGGAGCCTCATTATTCGCTCTGAAGATGGATGGAGGAATCAGACCTATTGTTGTTGGTAATACTCTTCGCCGTCTCATTGCCAAAGCAGCAGTAAGACATATTCACGTAGAAGCCGCCAGTTTACTCCAGCCAAACCAACTGGGCTTTGGGGTCTCTCAAGGCAATGAAGCGGCAGCTCACGCAGCAAGGGCTTACATCAGGGACTTAGTAGAAGACAAGACCGTTGTCAAACTATACTCAAGAAATGCCTTTAATATGGTGAAGAGAGATGTGGTTTTGCCAGCTGTTCGAGATCAGTTCCCAAGTCTTTTTCCCTTTATTTCAGTTGGCTACAGCAAATTCTCAATTCTCTTGTTAGGGGAGCATGTAATTCACTCACCAGAGGGTGTTCAGTAGGGTGACCCACTCGCTCCCTTACTCTTCTGCATGGCGGTAAGAGAATTAACTTTCAGCTTGCGCAGTGAGCTCAATATCTGGTACCTTGACAATGGCACTCTGGCAGGTACAGTAGAGTCCCTGCTAGAGGACCTACAACTGGTGAAGTCACAGGAAGAAGCCCTAGGACTCATTCTCAATTCCTCCAAGTGTGAAACCATCACAACCAACCAGGAAATAATCACAGCTGTGCGAACAATCCTTCCTGAAGCCTCTACTACCACCCCGTCGAAGATCATCCTCTTTGGAGCACCGCTGGGTCATCAGGCCATCGACACAGTCCTTAAGGACACAATGAATGACCAAAAGAGTATAAAGGAAAGAATAAATTATCTTGATGCCCATGACGCCCTGTATCTCTTCACAAGGTGTTTTACTCTGTCAGCGAATATGACATCAAGCTATCTTTAAGAAGGCACTGAATCTGTCACTGAAAGATCACCAATGGGATCAAGCAACTCTTCCAATGCGACTGAGAGGTATAGGGGTACGCAAGGCAACGCAGGTAGCTTTACCTGCATTTCTGTTCTCGTGCATGGCTTCCAGTGAACTAGAAGGAAATTGTCCCAGAATACTTGAGGGGTGCAATAGGAGCTCAACACCCCAGGTTCATTGAAGCAGCCATGCAATGGGACACCCTTGCAGACTCTTCAAGCAGGCCAGCTTCTCCCAAGGAGTACAGTCTCACAGGGACAAACCGATCATGAAAAAAATCGTCGACACATTGTTCAACAACGCTTCAGGAAAGGACAAAGCTCGTCTCCTAGCGGTGGAGGCACCACATTCAGGATATTTCCTTTTAGGTGTTCCCAATTCCTCCTTGGGCACCCGACTCGCTCTTCGCATAGCCGCGTCAGAAGGGAAGTATGCCAGCCATGAGGAGGTCGGTGACATCAAGCGAAGTTTCGCCACAGCCCGTTGCCCAGCTGAACGAGAACCCCAAGTACTGAGGTCTGACAGAAGTCAAAAACGACCAGATGGAGTCACTATGCTACCCTGGAAGGATGGTAAGCAGATTACCTGGGACTACACATGTGCCTCTACGTTGGCAGACACCTACTTGCCATACTCTGAAGCTGAAGGAGGTGGAGCTGCCAGTTTCAGGGAGACCCAGAAAATCCATAAATATGGAGGGCTGCCACCTTGCTGTAACTTCATTCCAGTAGGGTCGGAGACCACTGGAGCATGGGGTAAGTGTGCTCTCAAATTCATCGAAGAATTAGGTGAAAAAACTCATCACAGAAACCAAAGATCACAAAGCGGCCAGCTTCCTCTTTCAGAAACTCAGTGATGCGATCCAGAGGGAAAATGCCTGCAGCACTCTGGGTACACGGCCCATCGCCGGGGAGCTGGATGAAGTATTTGAGATGTAGGCTCTGAGACATTATTTATATTGTCCTACTTCCAACTGTATCTTTATTGAAGAATTCTTTCTATAAACAAAGTTCATACAGAATATATAATATAGGGGGTGGTAGGAGAGGAAAATATTCAAACAGCTTCGGGGAGAATCTTGAATTTTCCCTGAAGTAAGTTTATTCTCTTCTCTGAGGATGAGGGTCACCAGTCCAGTTCCAGAGGTGGTGCCTCCCTATGTGTGTGTGTGTGTGTGTGTGTGTGTGTGTGTGTGTGTGTGTGTGTGTGTGTGTGTGTGTGTGTGTGTGTGTGTGTGTGTGTGTGTGTGTGTGTGGAATAGGCAGCACTTGCCATCTTGGCTTAAATAGCAACGCTCTTCTTGCCGAATAAGACAAGCAAAAATTTGTGTATGCAATAATTTCGCAAAAATCATTCTGAGCCTAACGAAAAAAATATATTTCTTAGTGTTTGTTTATTATTAAATTATTGTAAACTTGTCTAAAATATATTTAGTTGAATTAGGCCAAATTAAATTAAGCTTGTTATAATAAGGTAAGTTTTCTAAGGCTCTACTGGTACAAAATTATTAATTTTTACATGAACATGAATGAAAAAATATATCTTTAAACGTACAAGAGAAAATTTTAGAAAGGATTTAATTTTAAATGAGTTCTTGCTAATTGACCAGTTTTACCTATCCGGCACACCACACACACACACACACACACACACACACACACACACACACACACACACACACACACACACACACACACACACACACAACATTCCTTGTAAAATTTACGATAAAGTTTATTACGGTCAAACTGGTAAAAGTCTCGAACTTAGATTAAAACAACATAAATATAGCATTAGAACTGGACAAGATTCCAATGCTCTATTTATTCATGTGAGAGACTTTAACCATCCAATTGATTTTCAAAAAGTTGAGAAAGTTGTATCAAGCAAGTCCATGATCGACAGGAATATAATTGAATCTTGTTTCATGAAAAGCAGTTTTGAAAATATGAATATTTCCTTAGGTTTGTATATATTAGATTCATTTATAATTAATAAAATTTGGTTAGAGTTAAATAATACATTAGACAAATAATAAACCTTATTTCTTGGGTAGAATGATTTGTTGGTGAGTTGTCGTGAGGACTTGTCTAGTTGGACCAGCGGACCTACTGCAGTGTTCCTCTCTTCTTGTGAGTCCGGTATTGTCCCGCGTCAGGTGTTTTATTGTTGTGGGAGTTGACTGTGAGGTGTCGTCTAAGCCCTTTAATTGCCTTCCTTTGATGTATTACTTTCATAGTTCCTTGACAATGTGAGTAGTCACGAAAGCGCTTGGAATTTCACTACTCTTTCACAGTGGTTGTTTTGCATATTTTAAAATCACCTTTTTACTGTGATCTTATTGCACACACACACACACACTATATATATATATATATATATATATATATATATATATATATATATATATATATATATATATTATATATACGTGTGTGTGTGTGTGTGTGTGTGTGTGTGTGTGTGTGTGTGTGAGAGAGAGAGAGAGAGAGAGAGAGAGAGAGAGAGAGAGAGAGAGAGAGAGAGAGAGAGAGAGAGAGAGAGAGAGAGAGAGAGAGAGAGAGAGAGAGAGCAAGCAATGAAATCACGAAACAAGTGATTTTAAATCATTTACCAAACTGCGGCAGCCAGGACTCGACCCTACGAACCTTATACCGCCTCCAGAGACAGCACAATGTACGCATCGCCTTACCACTTGAGCCAGCGATCCTACAAGAATCACGCATGCAGCTGAGCTACATGTTTTTCTCGTGATCCGAGGACACTCGTGGAAAACGGTCACCTCTCTAAATGTCCAAACCACCTTAACAGCACCTTCTCACCACTGTGAATATTACTTTTGGTAACCCCACACCTCCCAGTCTCCAAACACTGAATTCTCTGCATAATTTTCACATAACACTTTGCCCTCACACTCGATATCTCCACTGACTTCAACCTCCTCCTCACTGCAATATTCACACTTCATGTTTCACACCCATACAACAGTGTTGGTACCACTACAACAACGGGGCCCTTCCCCATGCAACAAGGCCCCTCTCCTACAGCAAAGGGAGCCCCCACAACTGTCCCGGGGGAGCGGGAGTGGGGGACCGCCCCGCCCCGTGTGAAGCTTCACTTAAACAAGGTTAGTTTCACGGGCGGCTGCTGAGGTCTGGTCGATCAAGTCGAGTGACGTTAATCCTTCATTATCAAGAAGGATTACTCTAATCTCCATGAGCGATATTAATCCTTAATTACCTACCACGTAAGGTGCATTGTCCAATGTGCCTTTGTTAGAACGCTGGTGATGAATATGCAAGACTAGTCCGTAATTACCCTGTGTATAATGAGTTATTTAGATTGTATTCTTTAGAGGTTACTGATGTAAATGTGGAAACAGGGAGATAGTAATCTTTTATCACGCAGTTCTTAAGGTAGATTTTACATTGTGTTTGCCTGGTATCGCTCAACGATAGATGCAACATTAACCTCTAATGACATGGGAAATACAGTGCGATTTGCATATCTTAAGCATTACAGTTTGTGATATTGGTTCGGTTACTCCAGCCATCGGCGGAGCGCTGTCGATATAAGTGCGTCGTTCCTGCAGCAGTCAGTCAGAGTAAGTACATTTGTGTGCGGGTAGTAACTGGAGGAGTGATCGGGTAGCAACAGCCTCAGTCAGGTGGATGTTGGTAGGAAGGGCAAGGAAATTCTCTCCCAAACACACTTACTAAACATGAACATACCACCCGCATGGACCATAGTTCCAGCCTCTGCTCACTCTGTTTAACTATAATTATATATATACACACACATATATATATATATATATATATATATATATATATATATATATATATAAAATATTATATATATATATATATATATATATATATATATATATATATATATATAATATATATAATATATAATATATATATATATATATAATATACAATATATATATATATATATATATATATATATATATATATATATATATATATATATATATAATATGTGTGTGTATACATACATATATATATAATATGTGTGTGTATACATACATATATATATATTATATTATATATATATATATATATATATATATATATATATATATATATATATATATATATATATATATATATATATTTATTTATTATCACACTGGCCGATTCCCACCAAGGCAGGGTGGCCCGAAAAAGAAAAACTTTCACCATCATTCACTCCATCACTGTCTTGCCAGAAGGGTGCTTTACACTACAGTTTTTAAACTGCAACATTAACACCCCTCCTTCAGAGTGCAGGCACTGTACTTCCCATCTCCAGGACTCAAGTCCGGCCTGCCGGTTTCCCTGAATCCCTTCATAAATGTTACTTTGCTCACACTCCAACAGCACGTCAAGTATTAAAAACCATTTGTCTCCATTCACTCCTATCAAACACGCTCACGCATGCCTGCTGGAAGTCCAAGCCCCTCGCACACAAAACCTCCTTTACCCCCTCCCTCCAACCCTTCCTAGGCCGACCCCTACCCCGCCTTCCTTCCACTACAGACTGATACACTCTTGAAGTCATTCTGTTTCGCTCCATTCTCTCTACATGTCCGAACCACCTCAACAACCCTTCCTCAGCCCTCTGGACAACAGTTTTGGTAATCCCGCACCTCCTCCTAACTTCCAAACTACGAATTCTCTGCATTATATTCACACCACACATTGCCCTCAGACATGACATCTCCACTGCCTCCAGTCTTCTCCTCGCTGCAACATTCATCACCCACGCTTCACACCCATATAAGAGCGTTGGTAAAACTATACTCTCGTACATTCCCCTCTTTGCCTCCAAGGACAAAGTTCTTTGTCTCCACAGACTCCTAAGTGCACCACTCACTCTTTTTCCCTCATCAATTCTATGATTCACCTCATGTTTCATAGACCCATCCGCTGACACGTCCACTCCCAAATATCTGAATACATTCACCTCCTCCATACTCTCTCCCTCCAATCTGATATTCAATCTTTCATCACCTAATCTTTTTGTTATCCTCATAACCTTACTCTTTCCTGTATTCACCTTTAATTTTCTTCTTTTGCACACCCTACCAAATTCATCCACCAATCTCTGCAGCTTCTCTTCAGAATCTCCCAAGAGCACAGTGTCATCAGCAAAGAGCAGCTGTGACAACTCCCACTTTGTGTGTGATTCTTTATCTTTTAACTCCACGCCTCTTGCCAAGACCCTCGCATTTACTTCTCTTACAACCCCATCTATAAATATATTAAACAACCACTGTGACATCACACATCCTTGTCTAAGGCCTACTTTTACTGGGAAAAAATTTCCCTCTTTCCTACATACTCTAACTTGAGCCTCACTATCCTCGTAAAAACTCTTCACTGCTTTCAGTAACCTACCTCCTACACCATACACTTGCAACATCTGCCACATTGCCCCCCTATCCACCCTGTCATACGCCTTTTCCAAATCCATAAATGCCACAAAGACCTCTTTAGCCTTATCTAAATACTGTTCACTTATATGTTTCACTGTAAACACCTGGTCCACACACCCCCTACCTTTCCTAAAGCCTCCTTGTTCATCTGCTATCCTATTCTCCGTCTTACTCTTAATTCTTTCAATTATAACTCTACCATACACTTTACCAGGTACACTCAACAGACTTATCCCCCTATAATTTTTGCACTCTTTTATCCCCTTTGCCTTTATACAAAGGAACTATGCATGCTCTCTGCCAATCCCTAGGTACCTTACCCTCTTCCATACATTTATTAAATAATTGCACCAACCACTCCAAAACTATATCCCCACCTGCTTTTAACATTTCTATCTTTATCCCATCAATCCCGGCTGCCTTACCCCCTTTCATTTTACCTACTGCCTCACGAACTTCCCCCACACTCACAACTGGCTCTTCCTCACTCCTACATGATGTTATTCCTCCTTGCCCTATACACGAAATCACAGCTTCCCTATCTTCATCAACATTTAACAATTCCTCAAAATATTCCCTCCATCTTCCCAATACCTCTAAATCTCCATTTAATAACTCTCCTCTCCTATTTTTAACTGACAAATCCATTTGTTCTCTAGGCTTTCTTAACTTGTTAATCTCACTCCAAAACTTTTTCTTATTTTCAACAAAATTTGTTGATAACATCTCACCCACTCTCTCATTTGCTCTCTTTTTACATTGCTTCACCACTCTCTTAACCTCTCTCTTTTTCTCCATATACTCTTCCCTCCTTGCATCACTTCTACTTTGTAAAAACTTCTCATATGCTAACTTTTTCTCCCTTACTACTCTCTTTACATCATCATTCCACCAATCGCTCCTCTTCCCTCCTGCACCCACTTTCCTGTAACCGCAAACTTCTGCTGAACACTCTAACACTACATTTTTAAACCTACCCCATACCTCTTCGACCCCATTGCCTATGCTCTCATTAGCCCATCTATCCTCCAATAGCTGTTTATATCTTTCCCTAACTGCCTCCTCTTTTAGTTTATAAACCTTCACCTCTCTCTTCCTCTATATATATATGTGTGTGTGTGTGTGTGTGTGTGTGTGTGTGTGTGTGTGTGTGTGTGTGTGTGTACTCACCTAGTTGTACTCACCTAGTTGAGGTTGCGGGGGTCGAGTCCGAGCTCCTGGCCCCGCCTCTTCACTGATCGCTACTAGGTCACTCTCCCTGAACCGTGAGCTTTATCATACCTCTGCTTAAAGCTATGTATGGATCCTGCCTCCACTACATCGCTTCCCAAACTATTCCACTTACTGACTACTCTGTGGCTGAAGAAATACTTCCTAACATCCCTGTGATTCATCTGTGCCTTCAGCTTCCAACTGTGTCCCCTTGTTACTGTGTCCAATCTCTGGAACATCCTGTCTTTGTCCACCTTGTCAATTCCTCTCAGTATTTTGTATGTCGTTATCATGTCCCCCCCTATCTCTCCTGTCCTCCAGTGTCGTCAGGTTGATTTCCCTTAACCTCTCCTCGTAGGACATACCTCTTAGCTCTGGGACTAGTCTTGTTGCAAACCTTTGCACTTTCTCTAGTTTCTTTACGTGCTTGGCTAGGTGTGGGTTCCAAACTGGTGCCGCATACTCCAATATGGGCCTAACGTACACGGTGTACAGGGTCCTGAACGATTCCTTATTAAGATGTCGGAATGCTGTTCTGAGGTTTGCTAGGCGCCCATATGCTGCAGCAGTTATTTGATTGATGTGCGCTTCAGGAGATGTGCCTGGTGTTATACTCACCCCAAGATCTTTTTCCTTGAGTGAGGTTTGTAGTCTCTGGCCCCCTAGACTGTACTCCGTCTGCGGTCTTCTTTGCCCTTCCCCAATCTTCATGACTTTGCACTTGGTGGGATTGAACTCCAGGAGCCAATTGCTGGACCAGGTCTGCAGCCTGTCCAGATCCCTTTGTAGTTCTGCCTGGTCTTCGATCGAGTGAATTCTTCTCATCAACTTCACGTCATCTGCAAACAGGGACACCTCAGAGTCTATTCCTTCCGTCATGTCGTTCACAAATACCAGAAACAGCACTGGTCCTAGGAGTAACCCCTGTGGGACCCCGCTGGTCACAGGTGCCCACTCTGACACCTCGCCACGTACCATGACTCGCTGCTGTCTTCCTGACAAGTATTCCCTGATCCATTGTAGTGCCTTCCCTGTTATCCCTGCTTGGTCCTCCAGTTTTTGCACCAATCTCTTGTGTGGAACTGTGTCAAACGCCTTCTTGCAGTCCAAGAATATGCAATCCACCCACCCCTCTCTCTCTTGTCTTACTGCTGTCACCATGTCATAGAACTCCAGTAGGTTTGTGACACAGGATTTCCCGTCCCTGAAACCATGTTGGCTGCTGTTGATGAGATCATTCCTTTCTAGGTGTTCCACCACTCTTCTCCTGATAATCTTCTCCATGATTTTGCATACTATACATATCAGTGACACTGGTCTGTAGTTTAATGCTTCATGTCTGTCGCCTTTTTTAAAGATTGGGACTACATTTGCTGTCTTCCATGCCTCAGGCAATCTCCCTGTTTCGATAGATGTATTGAATATTGTCGTTAGGGGTACACATAGCGCCTCTGCTCCCTCTCTCAATACCCATGGGGAGATGTTATCTGGCCCCATTGCCTTTGAGGTATCTAGCTCACTCAGAAGCCTCTTCACTTCTTCCTCGGTTTTGTGCACTGTGTCCAGCACTTGGTGGTGTGCCCCACCTCTCCGTTTTTCTGGAGCCCCTTCTGTCTCCTCTGTGAACACTTCTTTGAATCTCTTGTTGAGTTCCTCACATACTTCACGGTCATTTCTTGTTGTCTCTCCTCCTTCCTTCCTGTGTGTGTATGTGCGTGTATGTGTGTGTGTGTGTGTGTGTGTGTGTGTGTGTGTGTGTGTGTGTGTGTGTGTGTGTGTGTGAGAGAGAGAGAGACAAGGTGGCCTGCAAAAAAAAATAAAAACGCTGGTAAGTGAAGATTTGCCGAGGCATTTCATAATATTGTCAAGGTGTCATCCAAGAGTGGCAGCGAGGGTGACCACTTCTGCCAGGTTTGTGACAAAGGGGTTTAACTTCCCTCCCCTTCTGATATGTCATAGCATAGACTGTCAGTACTCCCAAGGTCATCAGCAACACTTTCACCCGCAGATTTTTTTTTTACTGCAAGCAGGTAGCATTCACACAAGTATAAGAGCACTCATATACATGAGCAGGCACATACGTACGTCAGCACGCTCATAAGCAAGGACATATGTGCAAGCACGCACATACATCAAGCTTGTACAAAAATACGCACAATCACACAATTACACACCTACACAAGCACGCATGCAAACAAGAACGTAGGTAAAAAAATTACAAACTCAGAATCGAGACAGAGTTAACTTTGGAGCGTGAAGAATAACCCAGCTGAGAGGGAGAATGACAACAGTATCCAGGGCGTCCAAAAAGTTTGAAACAATAAATAGGGTCGTTGAACAGGACGTAATAAGGGTAACCTTCCCCCTCTCTTCCCTAGAGGTTTTGCATCAACTTTATCAGGAAGGAATTTGTCGGGAGTTTCTGAATGATGGAGATAAGGGCGGATAGGGCTAACTTCTCCTGGACTGGCCTTCATGTGTGTCCCCAGGAACCACACATGACAGAGAGGGAGAACGTTGAGGGAGGGGGTGTTGAAACAGGGGAGACGTTAGGGTGAGGGGAAGCACTGAGGGGTAGGGGAAAGACAGTGAGGTGATGGGAAGAAGGGGTGACCTGGATGAGGAAGAAATGTGTTTTAATACAAAATGAACGAGTTTTTCGTTTAATGAACTTGAGCACACGACACAGTGTGCGGGGGCTACTGTATCATAGAGAATACATAATAGCGACGCGGTGCAGACACTTGCAGCGCGCTGCTGCCTTGTTTCTTCTTCACACAGGATGGGTTGCATATATGAATATAATTTATGGGAGGCCTCAGTAGTGATGTTATCTTGTCCACAAGCAAAGGAGAAGCTAAGAAAAAATACTAAAAAAGTCTAAAATGGAAAAAAGGAAAGACAGAGGCTTATACAAACAAAACAATTGTGTAAGTGATGCAAGTCAGAAGAGTCACGGTGAGAATAAAAAGAGGAGGAACCGGTGGAGGAGGGTAAGAAGAGGAGGAACCGGTGGAGGAGGGTAAGAAGAGGAGGAACCGGTGGAGGAGGGTAAGAAGAGGAGGAACCGGTGGAGGAGGGTAAGAAGAGGAGGAACCGGTGGAGGAGGGTAAGAAGAGGAGGAACCGGTGGAGGAGGGTAAGAAGAGGAGGAACCGGTGGAGGGGGGTAAGAAGAGGAGGAACCGGTGGAGGAGGGTAAGAAGAGGAGGAACCGGTGGAGGGGGGTAAGAAGAGGAGGAACCGGTGGAGGAGGGTAAGAAGAGGAGGAACCGGTGGAGGGGGGTAAGAAGAGGAGGAACCGGTGGAGGAGGGTAAGAAGAGGAGGAACCGGTGGAGGAGGGTAAGAAGAGGAGGAACCGGTGGAGGAGGGTAAGAAGAGGAGGAACCGGTGGAGGAGGGTAAGAAGAGGAGGAACCGGTGGAGGAGGGTAAGAAGAGGAGGAACCGGTGGAGGAGGGTAAGAAGAGGAGGAACCGGTGGAGGAGGGTAAGAAGAGGAGGAACCGGTGGAGGAGGGTAAGAAGAGGAGGAACCGGTGGAGGAGGGTAAGAAGAGGAGGAACCGGTGGAGGAGGGTAAGAAGAGGAGGAACCGGTGGAGGAGGGTAAGAAGAGCCCACCTGAACCCAATACAGAGATTGTAGAATCCCATAGGTAAGGGGCCAGCGAAGGACTTAAGGAGTTGAACAATTTACGAAGCACTTGACCAGTGTGTTTTTTTCAGCGTTCTTGACAGAGAAATAATATTCACAACATCGTCCATGTCACAGGCTATAAACACTATTTAATCGTCAGTATCAGTGACTGACGGGTTGACAGACGTGGTAGCGGCGATAACAGAGGCGGCCTCAGCGACAGTGTAAGCGGTAACACCACTGTGGCTTCGACAGCAGCGGTATCTACAGCGGAAACAGTGTCAACTGCGGCCGTAACGGCGGGTGCATCAGTGAACGTCGGCGTCAGACTCTCTCTACTGCAGTCCAAACTATATCCCTAACTCATTCCGAATCAGGGATGATAAGCCATGGAAAATTTTTGAGAAATGGGAAAGTCCTCATATTGGTTATGTCGACAAATGTGTCGCTCAAACCTCGGTACCACGGTAAGATGACCAGCATCGGGGTGTATTTGGGTTGAAGAAGATCCCTGCGGAAGAGTTGGTGCTAAGAGGGAAGGAGAGACGGGGGTGAAGTGGACGAAAGATATTGGAGGACAAGGAGAGATCCGAACAAGGGTCAGAATGATACGACAAAGTTGCTAGTGCATGGAGAGCGATGAAGTGGGGATAAGAGTGGTGGTCATCAAAGAGAGCGAGAGTAAGAGATAACGTGAGGGAGTATGAGAAGTGATCACCTTAGAGAATGAGAGTGTGAGTAGTAATTGCACCAATGAAGTTTAGGGCAATTAAGAGAGGTAGGAAACAATGGAACAAACTGTAAACCCAGAGTGTATTACGCTGATATCTGAGCAAACTCACCAAAGTCACAAGATGATTCCCAACACCAGACACTGACTAGTGTGAGGTTTGGTTTGCACCTTCCTCATTTCTGATTATTCATTAACGATCCTTCTCAAAGCTTATCCAGTTTTACATACTCTGTTCACTTTCTCTACTTTCCACAGAGAACCTTTTCCTGAATCTTGCACTTTCGCTTCCCAGTTCACCTAGCAATATATACGTACCTGAGTAATTGTGGCAGGTTGTGGGCGGCAGGTTGTGGGCGGCAGGTTGTGAGTGGTACCCTGTGAGATGCCACCCACATGTACATTAGACACAACTGAGGTTTAAAATTAACAGACAGGAAAACAACTCTTGGCTTTTAAATTCAAAGATGCGGATCCTAATGACGTACGATCAGCAAAAAGGAAAAACAAGTAGCAGAAAAAACTTTCATTAGGAAGATGTTTCTCTCGGTGTAAAAATGTTGTCGTCGAGTAAATGTTCTGTAAGTGAAGTATTTTCAGATTAAGTTGTAACAATTATATTGAGACTTGATAAAGTTCACTGTGTGGGCGAAACGTAGTCATGATCGCATTATACTGCTTTATATTTATTTCTTCCTGTTGAGGGTATTGTATACCATTTATGTGCACGATGTCTTGGTTCATGAACCATACCTTCACTTCCCTGTTCAATATCTCCAGTGTCTTGGTTCATGAACCATACCTTCACTTCCCTGCTCAATATCTCCAGTGTCTTGGTTCATGAACCATACCTTCACTTCCCTGTTCAATATCTCCAGTGTCTTGGTTCATGAACCATACCTTCACTTCCCTGCTCAATATCTCCAGTGTCTTGGTTCATGAACCATACTTTCACTTCCCTGTTCAATATCTCCAGTGTCTTGGTTCATGAACCATACCTTCACTTCCCTGCTCAATATCTCCAGTGTCTTGGTTCATGAACCATACCTTCACTTCCCTGTTCAATATCTCCAGTGTCTTGGTTCATGAACCATACCTTCACTTCCCTGTTCAATATCTCCAGTGTCTTGGTTCATGAACCATACCTTCACTTCCCTGCTCAATATCTCCAGTGTCTTGGTTCATGAACCATACCTTCACTTCCCTGTTCAATATCTCCAGTGTCTTGGTTCATGAACCATACCTTCACTTCCCTGCTCAATATCTCCAGTGTCTTGGTTCATGAACCATACCTTCACTTCCCTGTTCAATATCTCCAGTGTCTTGGTTCATGAACCATACCTTCACTTCCCTGTTCAATATCTCCAGTGTCTTGGTTCATGAACCATACCTTCACTTCCCTGCTCAATATCTCCAGTGTCTTGGTTCATGAACCATACCTTCACTTCCCTGCTCAATATCTCCAGTGTCTTGGTTCATGAACCATACCTTCACT
Source organism: Cherax quadricarinatus (assembly GCF_038502225.1). Classification (NCBI taxonomy): domain Eukaryota; kingdom Metazoa; phylum Arthropoda; class Malacostraca; order Decapoda; family Parastacidae; genus Cherax; species Cherax quadricarinatus. The sequence goes on from NC_091300.1 coordinate 42,868,171, forward strand.
TCCCTGCTCAATATCCAATTAGAGCATTATGTCCAGGTAGAGCTGCTCTGATCTCCCTATTAATATTGCTTACAAGGAAGGTAAGTTAAACGTAATATTTAGTGTTTTGTATGTGTGGGAGTGATGCCGATTTCATTGTGTTTGTGTTGGCAAATGCAGTAAATAGTAAATATGTAAATAGGAAGAAGAGTTAAAAGCGCTGAGAATACATATAGACAGACATGAGAAATATGTTGTAATCCAACCCCTTTCTATATTTCCCATCCCAGAAATCCCACCGCTTGTCTATTTGGAAATAAGTAATGGGATTTGTATCACCATCACAACTATCACTGCTACCATCACAACTATCACTGCTACCATCACAACTATCACTGCTACCATCACAACTATCACTGCTACCATCACAACTATCACTGCTACCATCACAACTATCACTGCTACCATCACAACTATCATTGCTACCATCACAAGTATCACTGCTACCATCACAACTATCACTGTTACTATCACAACTATCACTGCTACCATCACAACTATCATTGCTACCATCACAAGTATCACTGCTACCATCACAACTATCATTGCTACCATCACAAGTATCACTGCTACCATCACAACTATCACTGCTACTATCACAACTATCACTGCTACCATCACAACTATCACTGCTACCATCACAACTATCACTGCTACCATCACAAGTATCACTGCTACCATCACAACTATCATTGCTACCATCACAAGTATCACTGCTACCATCACAACTATCATTGTTACCATCACAAGTATCACTGCTACCATCACAACTATCATTGCTACCATCACAAGTATCACTGCTACCATCACAACTATCATTGCTACCATCACAACTATCACTGCTACCATCACAACTATCACTGCTACTATCACAACTATCACTGCTACCATCACAACTATCACTGCTACTATCACAACTATCACTGCTACCATCACAACAACGATCACCACAAGTATCACCACCATCACCTCCACAATTACCACCACTGTTATTTCTATCACCACACTGATTCACAGATCCTATCCACCACTGAAAAACATCACCACCACTGTCATAATTATCACTACTACTACTACAACTATCATCAACACTCACCACAATCCCCATTTCCCATCCTTCTAAGAAGTGACTGACTCCTCAACTATTTACCAATTTTCCGCTAATCTCTGGCCACGAGAGTTCTAGAGTGACAAGTCCATTACAGCTTTGAAATGGTCTGGGTAAGGTGATCTGGCAAAGGTGGAGGCGTGGCCATGTTAGGGGCGTGGCCATGGTAGGGGCGTGGCCATGGTAGGGGCGTGGTCATGGTTGGGACTAGGTTATTATAGGGACAAGGTCATGGTAAGAAGAGGTCATGGACGTTCTTTTAAGCACAGTGTATAGAGAACCTACCCAGACGAGCCTATGTATTTCCACTCACTTTATGATATAAGGAGAGAGAGAGAGAGAGAGAGAGAGAGAGAGAGAGAGAGAGAGAGAGAGAGAGAGAGAGAGAGAGAGAGAGAGAGAGAGAGACAGACAGACAGACAGACAGACAGGCGTAATCATCGGGTTCTTTCTCAGAGCACACACTTTCCAGCCCACAGTTTCTTGAAGAGGAACGGGATCATATTTTCCATGTGTTCACATGTTCATCTTTGACTTCAAGAGACACGCCCGTCGGATCATCAGCGCGGCCACACGAGAACTGTCTCCAAGTCTTCCTGTTGGAGAGGTGTCTAGCAACGTCACCGAGGCTCACGCTAGTTGAAAAATGAGTGTAGCCACAAGTTCTTCGTCTACCATCAAAAACTTAGATAAGAAAAGGACATCCAAAACACTCGAAACTGGAGGAGTTTATACTAAGCTGTGCTGGGATGTAATAAGGTATACGCGAGGGAGTAGACCATCTTGTCAACAACCTATACCAGACTAGTGCAATTGCAAGTACCATTTCAAATTGTATTTTTATATTATAAGTTTATATTATAATTCCTACCATCTGTCCATTTAACTTTGCTTACCATTACTTAATTTTAGTCCCTTATATGTTTTCTCCTTTATTTTAGCTTTATATAACTATCCTAGTTTATATATTCACAATTGTTAAAATAATCAAGGTGCTATTCTTAGGTGCTAAAGTAGAATAAGTTCACAATTTTGCCATTATATTCCAAAGCTCATTTTTTTGATTACCACTTTATTGGTCACCACAACCTATATTAGTCCCTTTTATATTATAATTTTATACTATAATTCTAACTTTAAAAAATTACCTTTATAGTACTACCTACTATCATATTCCCAAGCTCCACTATTTGATCATCACTTTATTTGTATTAGTCCCTTAGCTCATTATTTTACATTTGTTAAATAATCCAGGTGCTATTTTTTAGCTTAAGACTATTTACTTTGTTTTATACTTAATTCAAACTATAGATTCACTACAAATCTTATGATTACAAGCATTGATCCTGATACCAACCTCTTATTTAATGACTTAAATGAATCAAACAGTAACTGTAATTACTACACTGCAGAACAATCAAAGGCACTTCTCAGTGCCAACAACAACATAACTATATTTAACTACAATATCAGATCTTTAAGCAAGCATTACGATGACCTCATAGCATTACTAAATTCCTTACATGCCAATATGTCCATCATTACACTAACTGAAACCTGGCTAAAGCCTGATAGTACAGATGTCTATGCCATTCCTGGTTACACAGCCATACACAACTGTAGGCCAGATCAACAAGGGGGTGGCACAGCCATATACTACTCAGACCAACTAGAATGTATCACTAATACTTGCACAAGGGATGAACATGGGGAATATATAATAGCTAAATTCAAATCAAAGTACCTACAAAAACCTCTCACATTGATAAACATCTACAGAGTTCCACAGTCAAACATTAGCCAATTTAGTCAAAATCTAGGAAGTATGATAACTGATGCACGCATGAACAAAGATCACTTACTACTCTCAGGTGACTTCAATATAAATCTCCTGCAAGACCAGGACCCACACGTTACTGAATTCACAAACACAATGAGTAACTGTATGTTACTACCAACAGTAACAAAACCTACAAGAGTTACAGAGACTAGTGTTTCCCTACTTGACCACATCTGGACCAACACCATATCCCCTTTAAAATCAGGCATAATTACAGATAATACCACAGACCACTACCCTACTTTCCTCATAACAACTCTTGGTAAACTACCCCAAGACACTACTAAAGTCACCTTCAGACTTCACAATGAGGCAGCCATTAATAACTTCACAACAGCAATAGCAAACATTGATTGGCACACTGAGCTAGAAACCTATACAGATATTGACGAATGTATTAATAATTTTCTAAAAAAAAACCAATACCTCTATAACAAGCACTGCCCTAAAAAAACTAAACAGATGACAGCAAAGAGACTGAACAGTCCCTGGCTAACACCCAGCATTCTCAAATCCATAAATACAAAACACCAATATGAAAAACAGTACAGAATGGGTCACATAACCAGAGACCAAACAAAACGTTACTCGTCAATCCTAACCAGCCTGATAAGAAGGGCAAAAAAATTGTATTATGAGAACAGATTATCCAACTTACGAGGTGATATAAAAAAGACCTGGAAAACCCTATCAGAAATTCTGGGAACAAAAAAGATATCACGAAATAGCGAAATAAAATTAGCAAAAACAGATGAACCCCAACTCCCACCAACAGAAACAGCAAACAGACTCAATGATTTCTTCTCCACTATAGGACAAAACCTTGCCAATAAAATCCCAAGCTCAGATACCCCACCAAATGACTACCTCACCGGCAACTACCCGAACACACTGTTCCTAGCTCCGACTAACCCATACGAAGTCTCCCTTATTATCAACGCACTAAAAAACAAGGCAGGAGATTTAAATACCTTACCACCCCTTATATACAAAAAAGTGTCACAAGTGCTATCACCAATCATTGCAACACTCTTTAACAAATCCATTGAATCCTCCACCTTCCCTACAGTACTCAAAATAGCAAGGGTCACCCCGATCCACAAAGGAGGAGACCAAACAGAGTTGAATAACTATAGGCCAATATCCAACTTACACCCTCTCTCAAAAATCTTCGAAAAATTAATTCATAAACGAATCTACTCCTACCTTATCTCCCAAAACATACTCAACCCCTGCCAATTTGGATTCAGGCCTAATAAAAATACTAATGATGCTATTATACACATGCTAGAACATATATACACTGCAATAGAGAAAAAAGAAGTCCCACTGGGGATCTTCATTGACTTACGTAAAGCTTTTGATACAGTTGACCATGACTTGCTCCACGTAAAATTGTCACACTATGGTATAAGAGGGCACTCCCTCAACTACCTCAAGTCTTACCTCAGCAACAGAAGCCAATATGTGTACGCAAATGGGGCAAACTCTTCTGCACAACCAATTACAGTTGGTGTCCCACAGGGAAGTGTCCTTGGCCCTCTTCTCTTTCTCCTATACATAAATGACCTTCCAAATGCTTCGCAATTACTCAAACCCACATTTGCAGATGACACTACATACGTCTTCTCTCACCCGAGCCCAGTCACGCTAGCCAATACTGTAAATACCGAATTACAGAAAATATCTACCTGGATGAGGACTAACAAACTTACACTAAACATTGACAAAACCTACTTCATTCAGTTTGGTAACAGAGCTACAGATGTCCCTCTTAACATAATGATAAATGGATCACCTATCACAAAACTAACAGAGGGAAAATTCTTAGGAATCCACCTTGATAATAGACTCAAATTTCATACACATATACATCAAATTTCTAAGAAAATTTCCAAGACTGTAGGCATACTATCGAAGATACGGTACTATGTTCCACAGTCAGCCCTCCTGGCCCTATATCACTCTCTTATTTACCCCTATCTCACCTATGGAATTTGTGCATGGGGCTCAACAACAATTAACTATCTCAGACCACTAATTACCCAACAAAAGGCTGCAGTTAGAATGATAACAAATTCTCACTACAGGCAGCACACTCCACCAATATTCAATACACTAAACCTACTCACCATACAAAACATCCATACTTATTACTGCACCTATTACATACATAGAACACTTAACTCTGATATTAACCCTCCCCTCAAACATCTCCTTGCCAACCTCAACAGAACACATGACCATAACACAAGGCACAGATCACTCTTTGATGTTCCTCGTGTCCATCTCACACTATGCAAAAACTCAATGCACATAAAAGGCCCTAAAATCTGGAATTCATTACCTGTAAATATAAAAGAAACACAACCTGTTTATAAATTCAAGTCTCTTCTCAAAGATTACTTACTCACCCAAAACCAAATAAATACTGAATAACTGAACATTATAAATTGTATATCTTAAATGTTTCTCACAATTATATCACATAAATGTTAAACCTAAAACCCAATGTAACTTTATTATTTTTTAAATACACTACCTAACAGAATCACTACCTAACTGAATGCAACCATATGACCTGTCTTTGTAATACTCACTTGTGCTTTATAGTTATCTGTTTACATTAATGTTTTATCACTGATTTCATCATTGCTTAGTAGCAGCGCTGTATAGTCCTTGTGGCTTAGCGCTTCTTTTTGATTATAATAATAATAATAATCATTGCTTAGTTAATCTTAAGTTAATTTTAAGCCAGCCCGTAATGCTATGCATAGTATAAGTGGCTTTGGCATACTGCTCTTATCTGTATTTTTTTTGTACCTCTGTATGTGTGCACAAATTGGAAATAAATAAATAAATAAATAAAAATAAATAAATCAATAAGTACAAGTACGCAGACGGTAGAGACGATCTGAGTAACGCTTATGTGACGCGCATAACTCTCAGAGGCAACTTAAGTGTAATAAAGCCGGATTAATCGTCAAGGAAAGTGATCTGAATCTGCCTTGTCTGGAAGCCGTCCTTATCCAGGATGTGAGCATTGTTGCCCAAAACTTCTGAGGACTCAGCAGTTCCCACTAATAATATAATATAATCAAACTAAGCGCTAAATCCGAAGGGGGTCACCCAGCACTGCTCACTAAACTCCGTCAAACAGAACATAAGCAGGTGACACACCCACTGTCACTTGACCTCACTCCTGATTCCACCTAACACCTGACTCCACTTAACTACACCTGACCACTGTCAACTATATATTCCCCATCATCACATTTCTTTTGTCATGATTACACGAAGTCCCCAGTTGGCGATAAGTCTAATAAACGTCGTAAGAGTTATGTACGTGTTTTGTATAATACGTGAACTTAATCAAGAGGACATTTGATTAAGCTGCACTGCACAGCCACTGGTGCTGCACAGCCACTGGTGCTGCACAGCCACTGGTGCTGCACAGCCACTGGTGCTGCACAGCCACTGGTGCTGCACAGCAACTGGTGCTGCACAGCCACTGGTGCTGCACAGCAACTGGTGCTGCACAGCCACTGGTGCTGCACAGCCAATGGTACTGAACAGCCACTGATGCTGCACATCCACTGGCACTGAACAGCCACTGGTGCTGCAGAGCTACTAGTGCTGCACAACCACTGGTGCTGCACAGCCACTGGTGCTGCACAGCCACTAGTGGTGCACAGCCACTGATGCTGCATAGCCATTGGTGTTACCCAGTCACTGGTGTTGCACAGCCACTGGTGCTGCACAACCACTGATGCTGCACAACCACTGATGCTGCACAACCACTAGTGCTGCACAGCCACAGTTGCTACACAAGCACTGGTGCTTCACAGCCACTAGTGCTGCACAGTCACTGGTGCTTCACAGCCACTAGTGCTTCACAGCCACTAGTGCTTCACAGCCACTGGTGCTGCACAGCCACTGGTGCTGCACAGCCACTGGTGCTGCACAGCCACTGGTGCTGCACAGCAACTGGTGCTGCACAGCCACTGGTGCTGCACAGCAACTGGTGCTGCACAGCCACTGGTGCTGCACAGCCAATGGTACTGAACAGCCACTGATGCTGCACATCCACTGGCACTGAACAGCCACTGGTGCTGCAGAGCTACTAGTGCTGCACAACCACTGGTGCTGCACAGCCACTGGTGCTGCACAGCCACTAGTGGTGCACAGCCACTGATGCTGCACAACCACTAGTGCTGCACAGCCACAGTTGCTACACAAGCACTGGTGCTTCACAGCCACTAGTGCTGCACAGTCACTGGTGCTTCACAGCCACTAGTGCTTCACAGCCACTAGTGCTTCACAGCCACTGGTGCTGCACAGACACTGGTGCTTCACAGCCACTAGTGCTGCACAGCCACTGGTGCTTCACAGCCACTGGTGCTGCACAGCCACTGGTGCTGCACAGCCACTGGTGCTGCACAGCCACTAGTGCTTCACAGCCACTGGTGCTTCACAGCCACTGGTGCTTCACAGCAACTGGTGCTGCACAGCCACTGGTGCTGCACAGCCACTGGTGCTGCACAGCCACTGGTGCTGCACAGCCACTGGTGCTTCACAGCCACTGGTGCTGCACAGCCACTGGTGCTGCACAGCCACTGGTGCTTCACAGCCACTGGTGCTGCACAGCCACTGGTGCTGCACAGCCACTGGTGCTTCACAGCCACTGGTGCTGCACAGCCACTGGTGCTTCACAGCCACTGGTGCTGCACAGCCACTGGTGCTTCACAGCCACTGGTGCTGCACAGCCACTGGTGCTGCACAGCCACTGGTGCTGCACAGCCACTAGTGCTGCACAACCACTGGTACTTAAGATAAGATTTCGTTCGGATTTTTAACCCCGGAGGGTTAGCCACCCAGGATAACCCAAGAAAGTCAGTGCGTCATCGAGGACTGTCTAACTTATTTCCATTGGGGTCCTTAATCTTGTCCCCCAGGATGCGACCCACACCAGTCGACTAACACCCAGGTACCTATTTGCTGCTAGGTGAACAGGCCAACAGGTGTAAGGAAACGTGTCGAAATGTTTCCACCAGCCGGGAATCGAACCCGGGCCCTCCGTGTGTGAAGCGGGAGCTTTAGCCGCCAGGCCACCGCCACAGCCACAGCCACTGGTGCTTCACAGCCACTAGTGCTGCACAGCTACTAGTGCTGCACAGTCACTGGTGCTGCACAGACACTGGTGCTTCACAGCCACTGGTGCTGCACAGCCACTGGTGCTTCACAGCCACTAGTGCTGCACAGTCACTGGTGCTTCACAGCCACTAGTGCTTCACAGCCACTGGTGCTTCACAGCCACTGGTGCTGCACAGCCACTGGTGCTTCACAGCCACTAGTGCTGCACAGCCACTAGTGCTGCACAGCCACTAGTGCTGCACAGCCACTGGTGCTTCACAGCCACTAGTGCTGCACAGCCACTAGTGCTGCACAGCCACTGGTGCTTCACAGCCACTGGTGCTGCATAGCCACTGGTGCTTCACAGCCACTAGTGCTGCACAGCCACTAGTGCTGCACAGCCACTGGTGCTTCACAGCCACTGGTGCTTCACAGCCACTAGTGCTGCACAGCCACTAGTGCTGCACAGCCACTGGTGCTTCACAGCCACTGGTGCTTCACAGCCACTTGTGCTGCATAGCCACTAGTGCTTCACAGCCACTGGTGCTGCACAGCCACTGGTGCTTCACAGCCACTAGTGCTGCACAGCCACTGGTGCTTCACAGCCACTAGTGCTGCACAGCCACTAGTGCTGCACAGCCACTAGTGCTGCACAGCCACTAGTGCTGCACAGCCACTATTGATGCACAGCCACTGGTGCTGCACAGCCACTGGTGCTGCACAGCCACTTGTGCTTCACAGCCACTAGTGCTGCACCGCCACTGGTTCTGCACAGCCACTAGTGCTGCACGGCCACTGGTTCTGCACAGCCACTGGTGCTGCACAGCCACTAGTGCTGCACAGCCACTAGTGCTTCACAGCCACTAGTGCTGCACAACCACTAGTGCTGCACAGCCACTAGTGCTGCACAGCCACTAGTGCTGCACAGCCACTAGTGATGCACAGCCACTAGTGGTGCACAGCCACTAGTGCTGCACAGCCACTAGTGCTGCACAGCCACTAGTGCTGCACAGCCACTAGTGCTGCACAGCCACTTGTGCTGCACAGCCACTAGTGCTTCACAGCCACTAGTGCTTCACAGCCACTTGTGCTGCACAGCCACTTGTGCTGCACAGCCACTTGTGCTGCACAGCCACTAGTGCTGCACAGCCCCTAGTGCTGCACAGCCACTAGTGCTGCACAGCCACTGGTGCTGCACAGCCATTAGTGCGTCACAGCCACTAGTGCTTCACAGCCACTGGTGCTGCACAGCCACTGGTGCTTCACAGCCACTGGTGCTGCACAGCCACTGGTGCTTCACAGCCACTAGTGCTTCACAGCCACTAGTGCTTCACAGCCACTAGTGCTGCACAGCCAGTGCTGCACAGCCACTAGTGCTGCACAGCCGCTAGTGCTGCACAGCCACTGGTGCTGCACAGCCACTGGTGCTTCACAGCCACTGGTGCTGCGTAGCCACTGGTGCTTCACAGCCACTAGTGCTGCACAGCCACTTGTGCTTCACAGCCACTGGTGCTTCACAGCCACTGGTGCTGCACAGCCACTGGTGCTTCACAGCCACTGGTGCTTCACAGCCACTAGTGCTGCACAGCCACTGGTGCTTCACAGCCACTAGTGCTTCACAGCCACTGGGGCTGCACAGCCACTAGTGCTGCACAGCCACTAGTGCTTCACAGCCACTAGTGCTGCACAGCCACTAGTGATGCACAGCCACTAGTGCTGCACAGCCTCTAGTGCAGCACAGCCACTAGTGATGCACAGCCACTAGTGATGCACAGCCACTAGTGCTGCACAGCCACTAGTGCTGCACAGCCACTAGTGCTGCACAGCCACTATTGCTGCACAGCCACTAGTGCTGCACAGCCACTAGTGCTGCACAGCCACTGGTGCTGCACAGCCACTAGTGCGTCACAGCCACTAGTGCTGCACAGCCACTGGTGCTTCACAGCCACTAGTGCTGCACAGCCACTGGTGCTTCACAGCCACTAGTGCTGCACAGCCACTAGTGCTGCACAGCCACTAGTGCTGCACAGCCACTAGTGCTGCACAGCCACTAGTGCTGCACAGCCACTGGTGCTGCACAGCCACTAGTGCGTCACAGCCACTAGTGCTGCACAGCCACTGGTGCTTCACAGCCACTAGTGCTGCACAGCCACTGGTGCTTCACAGCCACTAGTGCTGCACAGCCACTAATGCTGCACAGCCACTAGTGCTGCACAGCCACTAGTGCTGCACAGCCACTGGTGCTGCACAGCCACTAGTGCGTCACAGCCACTAGTGCTGCACAGCCACTGGTGCTTCACAGCCACTAGTGCTGCACAGCCACTGGTGCTTCACAGCCACTAGTGCTGCACAGCCACTAATGCTGCACAGCCACTAGTGCTGCACAGCCACTAGTGCTGCACAGCCACTAGTGCTGCACAGCCACTTGTGCTGCACAGCCACTAGTGCTGCACAGCCACTAGTGCTGCACAGCCACTAGTGCTGCACAGCCACTAGTGCTGCACACCCACTGGTGCTGCACAGCCACTAGTGCGTCACAGCCACTAGTGCTGCACAGCCACTGGTGCTTCACAGCCACTAGTGCTGCACAGCCACTGGTGCTTCACAGCCACTAGTGCTGCACAGACACTAGTGCTGCACAGCCACTAGTGCTGCACAGCCACTAGTGCTGCACAGCCACTAGTGCTGCACAGCCACTGGTGCTTCACAGCCACTAGTGCTGCACAGCCACTGGTGCTTCACAGCCACTGGTGCTGCATAGCCACTGGTGCTTCACAGCCACTAGTGCTGCACAAGCACTGGTGCTGCACAGCCACTGGTGCTGCACAGCCACTGGTGCTGCACAGCCACTGGTGCTGCACAACCACTGGTGCTGCACAGCCACTGGTGCTTCGAAGAATTCACGTTGTTCTGGGGGCAAAAGAGAACCCTATCCAGCATTAAAAGGATGTACATAATAAAGTGGTCACTGAATGTATAATATAAAGATTGAAAAACTGATATTTTCCACGTGTCTATTTCACATTTTGTTAATACTAATACATGATATACCTGAAAAAGAGTCCTAAGATGACTCTCAACTTTGACTTTACTTCTGTATATGCTCGTGTCTTCCAGTACATTGTCAAGTTGTCTAATCTTCAGAATACTCCTGATTTGAGGAGATCTAAGCTGTCTTCTTACCTGAAGACCTGTCCTGACTTCTTCCGTCTTCTTGTCTCAATTACTATTTACTGATCAAAGACTTATCAAAACTTTGTCCAGTTTTATTTTCTGGTTATTGGTTTATACATGGGTTCACAACTGCACAGCGCCTGAGGAACGCGACGCAATCAGATTTGAGCCAAGGAAAAGGAGAGTGAGTTCAGTTCATTTGATCAAGAGCCCTTCATAGGTATCGATACACTTTACTTGAAGGGCCCATCTTGGAAAAAAACGTGTATTCTAAACGTGATTATCGGAATACGAGTAGACAGTGGTTTACGAGGCTCTTAACAACGTACTTCAAACGATTCTCGATAATACTCGAGCAAAGTTTATTTGTTCAGCACAAATATTACTTTTCTTTTCATGGTTTAGTATTAAATAACTTTTGTGACGACGCACAATGAAAAAGCTGCTGGAAATATTCTTAATTCACTCGCTGGATGGGACATCCAACATCCTAAGGCAGGAGAAAGAAATGTAAACTGAGAATGGGAAGTGAATGGGAGGAAGAGAGGAAAATATCATAACTAGTTGCATGGAAAGTTTCTCCTCTCGAACTAAAATCAAAATAAGCCTCTATAGAGAGAAATACAGGACTAGCACACTATTGTTTATAACAGAGAATTACAAGATCACTTCTGACACGGTCTAGGGCCAAGGCTAGACACCGCCTGGGTGACAAGCATCTGCTTAAAAATGCATCTCAGTAAGCAGGAAAATAATTACTAGGGACAAAGTGAGGAGGAGGAGACGAGAGGGAGGGAGGGTTTTGGAGAAGAGGTACGGGGCCACACCTCAAGATGTTGTGGAGGTCAAGGAGGTTTTAGCGCTGGATCTCAAGTCACTAACGCCTCACATCCTAAGATTACTCTCACCCTCCCATCCCCGTGCCCCAAATCCTTTTTTTTTCCCTCTTCCCTGCTCCATGCTCCACCTTCTACCTCCCTCTTCCTCCACAACCTGTATTCTGATAAATGAGACATGCGCAACATCTTTTAGTAACTCCGCACCTCCTCCTAATTTCCACACTACGAATTCTCTACATAATATTTACACCACAGTGTGGCATGCAAAGAGTATGTTACGTTTTATTCGGCTTAGGTCACACTCCCATATAAGCTGCCTCCCAACCAGTGAACAGGGTACTAAGGGTTTAACAATCAACAGAATACCCGTCCTTAAAGCAATACCTTCGTTCATTGGTGAATCACAGGCAAGTTCGCCAAAGCTGAAGCAATGTGGTTCACTTGTGTTAAGCATTGGCAGACTTGCTTAGCTGCTGGTTGAACATGGTGCACCTCTGGCTTCTGCCTTGCCATCTTTCACCATGATGTACACTGTACTATCTGTACGTATTTTACATACTTGTATATATCATCTGGCGAAGGCAAATATACATTATAGTCCACTATTGAGTTTTGTTTGTTCCACATTTCCATTACAAATAGGTCTCACAGGCCATTCTTTAACTGTGTCCATAATACACATTGACCTTAGACACGACATCTCCATTGCCTCCAGCCTTTTTCTTGCTGCAGCATTTATACACCCATATAAGAATGTTGATATCACTATTCTCTCGTACATTCACTTCTTGGCCTCCATGGATAGCGTTCTTTGTCTCCACAGATACCTTGGTGCACCACCACTACTCCCAAATATCTGAACATATTCACTTCTTCCATACTCCAATGTGGTATCACCTTACTCTTATCTATGTTCACTTTCAACTCTCTTCCTTTACACACACTTAGTATTATTATTATTAACCACTAGACAGGTTCCTGGGCAATTTGGTCTATTTGGTCGGACTGACTTCTACATGTCCCCTTCACTGTGCTGCAACACGTTTCTTAAAATAAGAAGCCGTCACCGGTTTTGACTTCCCAGCCAGTGAGGGAGGGCAAGTGCGCCTTACCAAGTATACTCAAGTTAGAGACCACAACATTTCTGCCGAGTGGTCTCTTTACTAAGTTAAACAGCTTATGAAGGCTGAGCAAATGCCTTAACTTAAGAAGAAACAAATTAAATCCCAGTAACTGATACGTGCAGAGAATATGAGACAGTCACTGAAGACACGATTATCAGACAAGAAGATCGATCAAAGTAAAACAAGTCTAGAGGCTCTTAAGAACTGTTTTCATGAGCTCTTAAAGAACGCCACAGTGGAGCTTGAACTGCTACTAACTTGTTCCAGCAAGAAGCACGTGTGTCAGTTCTCGTGGTGCCAGACTGTTTATGATTAAGTCTAATTTATTAAATCATGGTGTACTAATTCTGATGAAAATGCTTGCTACAGAGCAAGAGGTTTAGAAAGAATGGCGGTGAACGAGCCGAGACTAGAGAGAGAGAGAGAGAGAGAGAGAGAGAGAGAGAGAGAGAGAGAGAGATGAGCTGATGTAGGTAATAGTTCTTAGCTTGTCAATAAAGTTAGGGGTCCATAACCTAACTTTGTCAAACTTTATGTAAAAAGAGAAAGAGAAAAAAACAGAAAAAAAAGAGAGAGAAAGCAGCAGCAGGTGACGGGATCTTCAAGGTGAAGAGCACTGCTCTAATCTCCCGGAGTCAACATCATCTTGTCTCAACATGAACCCGCCACAACACCCTCCCAGGTCTTACCCTCCCTCCCCCCACCACCACGCTCTCCTCCCACCACCACCACTCTCTCCTCCCACCAACCACCTCTCTCTCCTCCCACCAACCACCTCTCTCTCCTCCCACCAACCACCTCTCTCTCTCCTCCCATCAACCACCTCTCTCTCTCTCTCCTCCCACCAACCACATCTCTCTATCCTCCCACCAACCACCACTCTCTCTCCTCCCACCCCCTCAAGGAAGGTTCCTTGATGTTGGTGAGGGGCTCTTAATTTAGGGAATTGGATCTGTGCTCCAGTTCCCCGAATTAAGCCTGAATGCCTTCCACATCCCCTCCCCAGGCGCTGTATAATCCTCCGGGTTTAGCGCTTCCCCCTTGATTATAATAATAATAATCTCTCCTCCCACCAACCACCTCTCTCTCTCCTCCCATCAACCACCTCTCTCTCTCTCTCTCTCCTCCCACCAACCACCTCTCTCTCTCTCTCTCCTCCCACCAACCAACTCTCTCTCTCTCTCTCCTCCCACCAACCAATTCTCTCTCTCCTCCCACCAACCACCATTCCCTCCTCCCACCAACCACCTCTCTCTCCTCCAAGCAACCACCCCTCCCTCCTCCAAGCAACCACCTCTCCCTCCTGCAACCACCCACTTCACCCTCCTGCAACCACCCACTTCACCCTCCTCCCACCAACCATCTCTCCCTCCTCCCACCAACCACCTCTCTCTCCTCCGACCAACCACCTCTCTCTCCTCCCACCAACCACCTCTCTCTCCTCCCACCAACCACTTCACCCTCCTCCCACCAACCACCTCTCCCTCCTCCCACCAACCACCTCTCTCTCCTCCAACCACCCACTTCACCCTCCTTCCACCAACCACCTCTCTCTCCTCCCACCAACCACCTCTCTCTCCTCCCACCAACTACCTCTCTCTCCTCCCACCAACCACCTCTCTCTCCTCCCACCAACCACCTCTCTCTCCTCCCACCAACCACCTCTCTCTCCTCCCACCAACCACCTCTCTCTCCTCCCACCAACCACCTCTCTCTCCTCCCACCAACCACCTCTCTCTCCTCCCACCAACCACCTCTCCCTCCTCCCACCAACCACCTCTCTCTCCTCCCACCACCCACTTCACCCTCCTCCCACCAACCACCTCTCTCTCCTCCCACCAACCACCTCTCTCTCCTCCCACCAACCACCTCTCTTTCCTCCCACCAACCACCTCTCCCTCCTCCAACCACCCACTTCACCCTCATCCCACCAACCACCACTCCTTCCTCCCACCAACCATCTCCCTCTCCTCCCACCAACCATCTCCCTCTCCTCCCACCAACCATCTCCCTCTCCTCCCACCAACCATCTCCCTCTCCTCCCACCAACCATCTCCCTCTCCTCCCACCAACCATCTCTCTCTCCTCTCACCAACCACCTCTCTCTCCTCCCACCAACCACCTCTCTCTCCTCCCACCAACCACCTCTCCCTCCTCCCACCAACCACCTCTCCCTCCTGGAAGGAATGGTCCCAAATCTGCACACAGAAATCACTCCCTTCGAAAGTAAAAGACTGGGCAGGCGATGCAAAATGCCGCCAATAAAAAGTAGGGGCGCCATTGGTACACTAAGGGAAAACACCATAAGTGTGCGGGGCCCAAGACTGTTCAACAGCCTCCCATCAAGCATTAGGGGAATTGCCAATAAACCCCTGGCTGCCTTCAAGAGAGAGCTGGACAGATGCCTAAAGTCAGTGCCGGATAAGCCGGGCTGTGGCCCGTACGTTGGACTGCGTGCGGCCAGCAGTAACAGCCTAGTTGATCAGGCCCTGATCCATCGGGAGGCCTGGTCATGGACCGGGACGCGGGGGCGTTGATCCCCGGAATAACCTCCAGGTAACCAGGTAACCCACTTCACCCTCCTCCCACCAACCACCTGTCCCTCCTCCCACCAACCACCTCTCTCTCCTCCCACCAACCACCTCTCCCTCCTCCAACCACCCACTTCACCCTCCTCCCACCAATCACCTCTCTCTCCTCCCACCAACCACCTCTCTCTCCTCCCACCAACCACCTCTCCCTCCTCCAACCACCCACTTCACCCTCCTCCCACCAACCACCTCTCCCTCCTCCCACCACCCACTTCACCCTCCTCCCACCAACCACCTATCTCTCCTCCCACCAACCACCTCTCTCTCCTCCCACCAACCACCTCTCTCTCCTCCCACCAACCACCTCTCTCTCCTCCCACCAACCACCTCTCCCTCCTCCCACCAACCACCTCTCTCTCCTCCCACCAACCACCTCTCCCTCCTCCCACCAACCACCTCTCCCTCCTCCAACCACCCACTTCACCCTCCTCCCACCAACCACCTCTCCCTCCTCCCACCAACCACCTCTCTCTCCTCCTACCAACCACCTCTCTCTCCTCCCACCAACCACCTCTCTCTCCTCCCACCAACCACCTCTCTCTCCTCCCACCAACCACCTCTCCCTCCTCCCACCAACCACCTCTCTCTCCTCCCACCAACCACCTCTCCCTCCTCCCACCAACCACCTCTCCCTCCTCCCACCACCCACTTCACCCTCCTCCCACCAACCACCTCTCTCTCCTCCCACCAACGACCTCTCCCTCCTCCCACCAACCACCTCTCCCTCCTCCAACAACCCACTTCACCCTCCTCCGACCAACCATCACTCCCTCCTCCCACCTCTCTCTCTCTCTCTCTCTCTCTCCTCCCACCAACCACCTCACTCTCTCCTCCCACCAACCACTTCTCTCTCTCTCTCTCTCTCCTCCCACCAACCACCTCTCTCTCCTCCCACCAACCACCTCTCCCTCCTCCCACCACCCACTTCACCTTCCTCCCACCAACCACCTCTCTCTCTCTCTCTCCTCCCACCAACCACCACTCTCTCTCTCTCCTTCCACCAACCACCTCTCTCTCTCCTTCCACCAACCACCTCTCTCTCTCTCTCCTTCCACCAACCACCTCTCTCTCTCTCCTTCCACCAACCACCTCTCTCTCTCTCCTTCCACCAACCACCTCTCTCTCTCTCTCCTTCCACCAACCACCTCTCTCTCTCTCTCCTCCCATCAACCACCTCTCTCTCTCTCTCCTTCCACCAACCACCTCTCTCTCTCCTTCCACCAACCACCACTCTCTCTCTCTCCTTCCACCAACCACCACTCTCTCTCTCTCCTTCCACCAACCACCTCTCTCTCTCTCTCCTTCCACCAACCACCTCTCTCTCTCTCTCCTTCCACCAACCACCACTCTCTCTCTCCTTCCACCAACCACCTCTCTCTCTCTCTCCTTCCACCAACCACCACTCTCTCTCTCTCCTTCCACCAACCACCTCTCTCTCTCTCCTTCCACCAACCACCTCTCTCTCTCCTTCCACCAACCACCTCTCTCTCTCTCCTTCCACCAACCACCACTCTCTCTCTCTCCTTCCACCAACCACCACTCTCTCTCTCTCCTTCCACCAACCACCACTCTCTCTCTCTCCTTCCACCAACCACCTCTCTCTCTCTCCTTCCACCAACCACCACTCTCTCTCTCTCCTTCCACCAACCACCACTCTCTCTCTCTCCTTCCACCAACCACCTCTCTCTCTCTCCTTCCACCAACCACCTCTCTCTCTCTCCTTCCACCAACCACCACTCTCTCTCTCTCCTTCCACCAACCACCACTCTCTCTCTCTCCTTCCACCAACCACCTCTCTCTCTCTCTCCTTCCACCAACCACCACTCTCTCTCTCTCCTTCCACCAACCACCACTCTCTCTCTCCTTCCACCAACCACCTCTCTCTCTCTCTCTCCTTCCACCAACCACCTCTCTCTCTCTCTCCTTCCACCAACCACCTCTCTCTCTCTCTCTCCTTCCACCAACCACCACTCTCTCTCTCTCCTTCCACCAACCACCTCTCTCTCTCTCTCCTTCCACCAACCACCACTCTCTCTCTCTCCTTCCACCAACCACCTCTCTCTCTCTCTCCTTCCACCAACCACCTCTCTCTCTCTCTCTCCTTCCACCAACCACCTCTCTCTCTCTCCTTCCACCAACCACCTCTCTCTCTCTCTCCTTCCACCAACCACCACTCTCTCTCTCTCTTCCACCAACCACCACTTCCACCAACCACCACTCCCTCTCTCTCCTTCCACCAACCACCGCTCTCTCTCTCTCCTTCCACCAACCACCTCTCTCCACTCCTTCCCCCAACCACCTCTCTCTCTCTCTCCTTCCACCAACCACCTCTCTCTCTCTCTCCTTCCACCAACCACCTCTCTCTCTCTCTCCTTCCACCAACCACCTCTCTCTCTCTCTCCTTCCACCAACCACCTCTCTCTCTCTCTCCTTCCACCAACCACCTCCTTCTCACCAACCACCACTCTCTCTCTCTCCTTCCACCAACCACCTCTCTCTCTCTCTCCTTCCACCAACCACCACTCTCTCTCTCCTTCCACCAACCACCACTCTCTCTCTCACATTCAACCAACCACCTCTCTCTCTCTCTCCTTCCACCAACCACCACTCTCTCTCTCTCCTTCCACCAACCACCTCTCTCTCTCTCCTTCCACCAACCACCACTCTCTCTCTCTCCTTCCACCAACCACCTCTCTCTCTCTCTCTCCTTCCACCAACCACCACTCTCTCTCTCTCCTTCCACCAACCACCACTCTCTCTCTCTCCTTCCACCAACCACCTCTCTCTCTCTCCTTCCACCAACCACCACTCTCTCTCTCTCCTTCCACCAACCACCTCTCTCTCTCTCTCCTTCCACCAACCACCACTCTCTCTCTCTCCTTCCACCAACCACCTCTCTCTCTCTCCTTCCACCAACCACCTCTCTCTCTCTCTCCTTCCACCAACCACCTCTCTCTCTCTCTCTCCTTCCACCAACCACCTCTCTCTCTCTCTCTCCTTCCACCAACCACCACTCTCTCTCTCTCCTTCCACCAACCACCTCTCTCTCTCTCCTTCCACCAACCACCTCTCTCTCTCTCCTTCCACCAACCACCTCTCTCTCTCTCCTTCCACCAACCACCTCTCTCTCTCTCCTTCCACCAACCACCTCTCTCTCTCTCTCCTTCCACCAACCACCTCTCTCTCTCTCCTTCCACCAACCACCTCTCTCTCTCTCCTTCCACCAACCACCTCTCTCTCTCTCCTTCCACCAACCACCTCTCTCTCTCTCCTTCCACCAACCACCTCTCTCTCTCTCCTTCCACCAACCACCTCTCTCTCTCTCCTTCCACCAACCACCTCTCTCTCTCTCCTTCCACCAACCACCTCTCTCTCTCTCCTTCCACCAACCACCACTCTCTCTCTCTCCTTCCACCAACCACCACTCTCTCTCTCTCCTTCCACCAACCACCTCTCTCTCTCTCCTTCCACCAACCACCTCTCTCTCTCTCCTTCCACCAACCACCACTCTCTCTCTCATTCCACCAACCACCACTCTCTCTCTCTCCTTCCACCAACCACCTCTCTCTCTCTCCTTCCACCAACCACCTCTCTCTCTCTCCTTCCACCAACCACCACCAACCACCACTCTCTCTCTCTCTTCCACCAACCACCTCTCTCTCTCTCCTTCCACCAACCACCACTCTCTCTCTCTCCTTCCACCAACCACCACTCTCTCTCTCTCCTTCCACCAACCACCTCTCTCTCTCTCCTTCCACCAACCACCTCTCTCTCTCTCCTTTCCACCAACCACCTCTCTCTCTCTCCTTCCACCAACCACCTCTCTCTCTCTCCTTCCACCAACCACCTCTCTCTCTCTCCTTCCACCAACCACCACTCTCTCTCTCTCCTTCCACCAACCACCTCTCTCTCTCTCCTTCCACCAACCACCTCTCTCTCTCTCCTTCCACCAACCACCACTCTCTCTCTCTCCTTCCACCAACCACCACTCTCTCTCTCTCCTTCCACCAACCACCTCTCTCTCTCTCCTTCCACCAACCACCTCTCTCTCTCTCTCCTTCCACCAACCACCTCTCTCTCTCTCCTTCCACCAACCACCTCTCTCTCTCTCTCCTTCCACCAACCACCTCTCTCTCTCTCCTTCCACCAACCACCACTCTCTCTCTCTCCTTCCACCAACCACCTCTCTCTCTCTCCTTCCACCAACCACCTCTCTCTCTCTCTCCTTCCACCAACCACCTCTCTCTCTCTCCTTCCACCAACCACCACTCTCTCTCTCTCCTTCCACCAACCACCTCTCTCTCTCTCTCCTTCCACCAACCACCACTCTCTCTCTCTCCTTCCACCAACCACCTCTCTCTCTCTCCTTCCACCAACCACCACTCTCTCTCTCTCCTTCCACCAACCACCACTCTCTCTCTCTCCTTCCACCAACCACCACTCTCTCTCTCTCCTTCCACCAACCACCACTCTCTCTCTCTCCTTCCACCAACCACCTCTCTCTCTCTCCTTCCACCAACCACCTCTCTCTCTCTCCTTCCACCAACCACCTCTCTCTCTCTCCTTCCACCAACCACCTCTCTCTCTCTCCTTCCACCAACCACCTCTCTCTCTCTCCTTCCACCAACCACCACTCTCTCTCTCTCCTTCCACCAACCACCTCTCTCTCTCTCCTTCCACCAACCACCTCTCTCTCTCTCCTTCCACCAACCACCACTCTCTCTCTCTCCTTCCACCAACCACCACTCTCTCTCTCCTTCCACCAACCACCTCTCTCTCTCTCCTTCCACCAACCACCTCTCTCTCTCTCTCCTTCCACCAACCACCTCTCTCTCTCTCCTTCCACCAACCACCTCTCTCTCTCTCTCCTTCCACCAACCACCTCTCTCTCTCTCCTTCCACCAACCACCACTCTCTCTCTCTCCTTCCACCAACCACCACTCTCTCTCTCTCCTTCCACCAACCACCACTCTCTCTCTCTCCTTCCACCAACCACCTCTCTCTCTCTCCTTCCACCAACCACCTCTCTCTCTCTCCTTCCACCAACCACCTCTCTCTCTCTCCTTCCACCAACCACCTCTCTCTCTCTCTCCTCCCACCAACCACCTCTCTCTCTCTCTCCTCCCACCAACCACCTCTCCCTCCTCCCACCAACCACCTCTCCCTCCTCCCACCACCCACCTCTCCCTCCTCCCACCACCCACTTCACCCTCCTCCCACCAACCACCTCTCCATATTCCCACCAACCACCTCTCCCTCCTCCCACCACCCACTTCACCCTCCTCCCACCAACCACCTCTCTCTCATCCCACCAACCACCTCTCTTTCCTCCCACCAACAACCCCTCCCTCCTCCCACCAACCACCTCTCCCTCCTGGAAGGAATGGTCCCAAATCTGCACACAGAAATCACTCCCTACGAAAGTAAAAGACTGGGCAGGCGATGTAAAATGCCCCCAATAAAAAGCAGGGGCGCCATTGGTACACTAAGGGAAAACACCATAAGTGTCCGGGGCCCAAGACTGTTCAACAGCCTCCCATCAAGCATTAGGGGAATTGCCAATAAACCCCTGGCTGCCTTCAAGAGAGAGCTGGACAGATGCCTAAAGTCAGTGCCGGATCAGCCGGGCTGTGGCCCGTACGTTGGACTGCGTGCGGCCAGCAGTAACAGCCTAGTTGATCAGGCCCTGATCCATCGGGAGGCCTGGTCATGAACCGGGACGCGGGGGCGTTGATCCCCGGAATAACCTCCAGGTAACCAGGTAACCCACTTCACCCTCCTCCCACCAACCACCTGTCTCTCCTTCCACTAACCACCTCTCCCTTCTCCAACCACCCACTTCACCCTCCTCCCACCAACCACCCAGGCAGGTGGCCTGTTACCCACCCAGGCAGGTGACCTGTTACCCACCCAGGCAGGTGACCTGTTACCCACCCAGACAGGTGGCCTGTTACTCACCCAGGCAGGTGGCCTGTTACCCACCCAGGCAGGTGACCTGTTACCCACCCAGGCAGGTGACCTGTTACCCACCCAGGCAGTTGGCCTGTTACCCACCCAGGCAGGTGATCTGTTACCCACCCAGGCAGGTGACCTGTTACCCACCCAGGCAGGTGGCCTGTTACCAACCCAGGCAGGTGATCTGTTACCCACCCAGGCAGGTGACCTGTTACCCACCCAGGCAGGTGACCTGTTACCCACCCAGGCAGGTGACCTGTTACCCACCCAGGCAGGTGACCTGTTACCCACCCAGGCAGGTGACCTGTTACCCACCCAGGCAGGTGACCTGTTACCCACCAGGCAGGTGACCTGTTACCCACCCAGGCAGGTGACCTGTTACCCACCCAGGCAGGTGACCTGTTACCCACCCAGGCAGGTGACCTGTTACCCACCCAGGCAGGTGACCTGTTACCCACCCAGGCAGGTGACCTGTTACCCACCCAGGCAGGTGACCTGTTACCCACCCAGGCAGGTGACCTGTTACCCACCCAGGCAGGTGACCTGTTACCCACCCAGGCAGGTGATCTGTTACCCACCCAGGCAGGTGACCTGTTACCCACCCAGGCAGGTGACCTGTTACCCACCCAGGCAGGTGACCTGTTACCCACCCAGGCAGGTGACCTGTTACCCACCCAGGCAGGTGACCTGTTACCCACCCAGGCAGGTGACCTGTTACCCACCCAGGCAGGTGACCTGTTACCCACCCAGGCAGGTGACCTGTTACCCACTCAGGCAGGTGACCTGTTACCCACCCAGGCAGTTGGCCTGTTACCCACCCAGGCACGTGGCCTGTTACCCACCCAGGCAGGTGATCTGTTACCCACCCAGGCAGGTGACCTGTTACCCACCCAGGCAGGTGGCCTGTTACCCACCCAGGCAGGTGATCTGTTACCCACCCAGGCAGGTGACCTGTTACCCACCCAGGCAGGTGACCTGTTACCCACCCAGGCAGGTGACCTGTTACCCACCCAGGCAGGTGACCTGTTACCCACCCAGGCAGGTGACCTGTTACCCACCCAGGCAGGTGACCTGTTACCCACCAGGCAGGTGACCTGTTACCCACCCAGGCAGGTGACCTGTTACCCACCCAGGCAGGTGACCTGTTACCCACCCAGGCAGGTGACCTGTTACCCACCCAGGCAGGTGACCTGTTACCCACCCAGGCAGGTGACCTGTTACCCACCCAGGCAGGTGACCTGTTACCCACCCAGGCAGGTGACCTGTTACCCACCCAGGCAGGTGACCTGTTACCCACCCAGGCAGGTGACCTGTTACCCACCCAGGCAGGTGACCTGTTACCCACCCAGGCAGGTGACCTGTTACCCACCCAGGCAGGTGACCTGTTACCCACCCAGGCAGGTGACCTGTTACCCACCCAGGCAGGTGACCTGTTACCCACCCAGGCAGGTGACCTGTTACCCACCCAGGCAGGTGACCTGTTACCCACCCAGGCAGGTGACCTGAGAGAGAAGAAAAACTTCCATCATTCACTCCATCACTGTCTTGCCAGAGGAGTGAGATTTTTACATCCATGGGGAGGCGACAAACCCAAAGAGTCGCAAAATACAACAGAGTACATGTACGACCTAAGTGTAATAGTGCACCACAGTTGAACATTAGAGTACATGTACCGCCTAGGTAGGTGTACAACAGATGTACAGAGTACATCTACCACCCCAGTAGAAAGAAGTACTATATTTGTACATCAGAATACGTCTACCACCCCAGTAGAAGGATGTACTATACTTGTACATCAGAGTACGTCCATCACGTCAGAGTACTGTCCCGAGGAGTACTGATGACACCTTAAAGACAGATTGCTTAGCACACAGCTAATAAGAAAATACTAACTGGAAGATACAGGGCTACTAACGGGAAGATACAGGGCTACTAACGGGGAGATACAGGGCTATTAACGGGGAGATACAGGGCTATTAACGGGAAGATACAGAGCTACTAACGGGAAGATACAGGGCTACTAACGGGGAGATACAGGGCTACTAACGGGAAGATACAGGGCTACTAACGGGAAGATACAGGGCTACTAACGGGGAGATACAGGGCTACTAACGGGAAGATAAAGGGCTACTAACGGGAAGATACAGGGCTACTAACGGGAAGATACAGGGCTATTAACGGAAAGATACAGGGCTACTAACGGGAAGATACAGGGCTATTAACGGAAAGATACAGGGCTACTAGCGGGAAGATACAGGGTTATTAACGGAAAGATACAGGGCTACTAAAGGAAGATACAGGGCTACTAACGGGGAGATACATGGCTATTAACGGGAGGATACAGGGCTACTAACGAGGAGATACAGGGCTACTAACGGGAAGATACAGGGCTACTAACGGAAAGATACACGACTGAATATTTAAATGGCATAAAATACCGACAGGTTGTTAGGTAAGACACATATGCAACAGTTAGGTATCTTTATTTCGAAACGTTTCGCCTACACAGTAGGCTTCTTCAGTCGAGTACAGGAAAGTTGATAGAAGCAGAAGAGACGTGAAGACGATGTAATCAGTCCATCACCCTTGACGTTTTGAGGTGATCAGTCCCTCAGTCTGGAGAAGAGTATTGTTCCAGTCTGAAACAATAGGGAGTTGAAGTTGTTGTTAAAGATTCGCCGGTATTCTCCCAGCCCGGGCCCTTCCAAGTGGTGGCCCGGCACTGGCTCCCTGTCTAGGGAGTGTCTGAGACCTAAGTCTCCCATGGGAGGAGGCACAAGTACCCCCCTCATCTTGTGAGCTACAAACTCGGGCTCTGGCACCAACCCTGCCCTAGAAGGGCAGGACATGGTGTCGATCGTGCTAGCGCTGTGCTCTCCTGTGTGGAGTGTCATGTGTTGGTGTTCATTTTCATTCATTCATGTTGATTCGCCGGTACTTCCGGCCCGGGTCTTCTCCAGATGGTGACCCGGCAGTGGCCCCCCGGGTGGGGGGTGACGATCATCTTCTTCTTTCTTCTTTCTTGGCCCTCCGGTTGGAGGGTGTCGTCGTCTTCTATCTTGCGCTGACTTCTCCGAAGAGAAGCGCAGCCGGGCAGAGGCAGCAGTTACAGGGTCGATTGGAGCCACACCCCAGCTTTAGCGGACAGCAAAGTGCTGGGGAAACTTTTCATGGTGAATGATCATGGACAGTCGTGCTAGAGGAGGGTACTGTCTTCAAGGTCCCCATTCTGAAGCATCCTGAATTTCCTCTTTGAGGTGTACTCGACTTCCACAAGATGTTGGGTGTTGGCAGTGAGTAGTCTGGTCATGTCTGCAGTGGTGTATGTAACAGTTTGGTCGTAGGTATACTTGACTGTTCCGTCCTGGAGGTGCTGATGGATTTCTGAAGACAGCATTCTGTTCTTATACTGCTTGGTTGTGTAGAAGTATACACCCTTCAGGCATCGGACTTGTTGTGGTGCAGCAGTGTCAATGGCACCGTGAGGTGCATCCGCAGTTTCTTGTGTTTTTGGTTTCTTGGCTGGTGGCTGAACTGGTGAAGGTGAGATTTCCGACTGGTCAGTTGCTCTAACAGTGGATGCAAGCGGTAGTGGACTCTCATTGGTGGGGTTTGCCGACGTCTCAGTGGTCTCTGATTGGTCCATCTCTGTGTCTAGTGGAGATTGTGACAGCGGTGGAGCAGCGGTGATGCTGGTAATATTTGCAGTAGATTTTAGGATCTCGGTGGAAGGTGGTGATGCAGGGAATGTGAGGCCAGGCATATTATTTAATTTGAAAAGTTCATTGATGGTGGTGTTGAAGGAACCAGGCTCAGCTGCATTCTGTACATGAGCATACATAATGCAATAAAGAATCTTGGTGGAGTCGGCAGTAGGTGCTGGCAGGGAAGTGGTGGGAGCAGCTTGCGTGGCTTGTAGTATCTTGGTAGTGTCTGCTTGAAGCTTGGCGATAGCAGAATATGTGGTTGCTTGTGGGTTGGGTTTCTTTTGTTGTTGTTTCTTGAGTATGTCTCTTCTGGTAGGGCACCTGGCAGCAAGAGTATGGTAGTCATTCTTGCAGTTCAAGCATTTAGGTGGTGAAGCAGTAGTGCAATTCTTGAAGTCATGACCCTCACGGCCACAGTTGGGGCAGAACTTCTTGTCCTTGGTAGGACAATCATTTGTGGTGTGTAAGTATGAGTAACAATTATAGCACTGTGAGATATGTTGGAATTTCTCTGCTTCGATGAAGGCTGGGTTGATGTGGAAGTAGTGAATAGCCAGGCCCTCAGCGAGAGCTCTGGCTGCCATGTTGACGTCACTGAAGGTGACCTTCAGCATGGATGAAGCATTGGGTATTTTAGTAATGAAGTCCACCTTGGCCCAAGGGTTCTTTGTTTCGATAGATGACTTGATTTCTTCAGTGGCCTGTACAGTGATAAGGTTGTCTAGTCGCTTGAGGAACACAGTTCCCCTGGCCTTCAGTGCTGGGGAAGTCAAGACAAGAAATCCCTGGTCTCGTAGAGTGGTAGAAGCAGTAGTGGTAAGTAGTTTCTCAGCCTCTGTGTCGTCTATACAGACGACAACAAAGACCTCCTTGAGCGATAAAATCGCATTACATTCGACTTGCAGCCTGCCACTAACGACAGCTGCAAGTGCTAGTTTGGACGACTCATTGGTTGTGCCACTCGCTGGTTTGATCTTTACTCTGTTAGAGTAATGCATCGTGAGTAAGCAGTGCTCTGGTGTGTCTTGTACCAATGTGTGTGTGTGTACTGGAGTTGAAGTGACAGGATGGGGTCTTATATACCGCCAGGAGGTGAGATGTAGGCCACTAGTAGAGGTAGTGAGAATGGCTGGATTTGAGAGGGACGTGACCTTCCAACTACTACATTCCTACCTCTACTAGTGGCCTACATCTCACCTCCTGGCGGTATATAAGGCTCCACCCTGCCACTTCAACTCCATCCATCCACACACACAGTCAGACGTACGTGGACAGACACATGGCTTCTGCCGAAAGGAAGAGGTCACGATGTTCCAGGGACACGACGGAGGACTCGGATTTAGAAACGTGGGGCGCAATCCTAGCGAAGAAGTTGCGAGACTACTCTGTGTCATCAGAGGAAGAGTCTCCAGATCTGACAAGCCTAACCATGCAGCCAGCGAATACGGAAGGATGAATCAATGTGAACAACAGTAAGACACGCCGTCCCTCCAAGGAGCAGGTAAACCAGCTCAAATCACCTTCCTGATTCAAGGTAAAGGCTTATGGGGGAACACAAAACCCACTATGGCGTGGTTACACACCTGGAAACACGGCACAAACTGAGGTTCAAGATATGGTTCAACCTGAGGGGAAAACCAATACTGACTCCTATCAGATACAGGGCTACTAACGGGAAGATACAGGGCTACTAACGGGAAGATACAGGGCTACTAACGGGAAGATACAGGGCTTCTAACGGGAAGATACAGGGCTACTAACGGGAAGATACAGGGTTACTAACGGGAAGATACAGGGCTACTAACGGGAAGATACAGGGCTACTAACAGGAAGATACAGGGCTACTAACGGGAAGATACAGGGCTACTAACGGGAAGATACAGGGCTACTAACGGGAAGATACAGGGCTACTAACGGGGAGATACATGGCTATTAACGGGAGGATACAGGGCTACTAACGAGGAGATACAGGGCTACTAACGGGAAGATACAGGGCTACTAACGGAAAGATACACGACTGAATATTTAAATGGCATAAAATACCGACAGGTTGTTAGGTAAGACACATATGCAACAGTTAGGTATCTTTATTTCGAAACGTTTCGCCTACACAGTAGGCTTCTTCAGTCGAGTACAGGAAAGTTGATAGAAGCAGAAGAGACGTGAAGACGATGTAATCAGTCCATCACCCTTGACGTTTTGAGGTGATCAGTCCCTCAGTCTGGAGAAGAGTATTGTTCCAGTCTGAAACAATAGGGAGTTGAAGTTGTTGTTAAAGATTCGCCGGTATTCTCCCAGCCCGGGCCCTTCCAAGTGGTGGCCCGGCACTGGCTCCCTGTCTAGGGAGTGTCTGAGACCTAAGTCTCCCATGGGAGGAGGCACAAGTACCCCCCTCATCTTGTGAGCTACAAACTCGGGCTCTGGCACCAACCCTGCCCTAGAAGGGCAGGACATGGTGTCGATCGTGCTAGCGCTGTGCTCTCCTGTGTGGAGTGTCATGTGTTGGTGTTCATTTTCATTCATTCATGTTGATTCGCCGGTACTTCCGGCCCGGGTCTTCTCCAGATGGTGACCCGGCAGTGGCCCCCCGGGTGGGGGGTGACGATCATCTTCTTCTTTCTTCTTTCTTGGCCCTCCGGTTGGAGGGTGTCGTCGTCTTCTATCTTGCGCTGACTTCTCCGAAGAGAAGCGCAGCCGGGCAGAGGCAGCAGTTACAGGGTCGATTGGAGCCACACCCCAGCTTTAGCGGACAGCAAAGTGCTGGGGAAACTTTTCATGGTGAATGGTCATGGACAGTCGTGCTAGAGGAGGGTACTGTCTTCAAGGTCCCCATTCTGAAGCATCCTGAATTTCCTCTTTGAGGTGTACTCGACTTCCACAAGATGTTGGGTGTTGGCAGTGAGTAGTCTGGTCATGTCTGCAGTGGTGTATGTAACAGTTTGGTCGTAGGTATACTTGACTGTTCCGTCCTGGAGGTGCTGATGGATTTCTGAAGACAGCATTCTGTTCTTATACTGCTTGGTTGTGTAGAAGTATACACCCTTCAGGCATCGGACTTGTTGTGGTGCAGCAGTGTCAATGGCACCGTGAGGTGCATCCGCAGTTTCTTGTGTTTTTGGTTTCTTGGCTGGTGGCTGAACTGGTGAAGGCGAGATTTCCGACTGGTCAGTTGCTCTAACAGTGGATGCAAGCGGTAGTGGACTCTCATTGGTGGGGTTTGCCGACGTCTCAGTGGTCTCTGATTGGTCCATCTCTGTGTCTAGTGGAGATTGTGACAGCGGTGGAGCAGCGGTGATGCTGGTAATATTTGCAGTAGATTTTAGGATCTCGGTGGAAGGTGGTGATGCAGGGAATGTGAGGCCAGGCATATTATTTAATTTGAAAAGTTCATTGATGGTGGTGTTGAAGGAACCAGGCTCAGCTGCATTCTGTACATGAGCATACATAATGCAATAAAGAATCTTGGTGGAGTCGGCAGTAGGTGCTGGCAGGGAAGTGGTGGGAGCAGCTTGCGTGGCTTGTAGTATCTTGGTAGTGTCTGCTTGAAGCTTGGCGATAGCAGAATATGTGGTTGCTTGTGGGTTGGGTTTCTTTTGTTGTTGTTTCTTGAGTATGTCTCTTCTGGTAGGGCACCTGGCAGCAAGAGTATGGTAGTCATTCTTGCAGTTCAAGCATTTAGGTGGTGAAGCAGTAGTGCAATTCTTGAAGTCATGACCCTCACGGCCACAGGTGTAGCAGAACTTCTTGTCCTTGGTAGGACAATCATTTGTGGTGTGTAAGTATGAGTAACAATTATAGCACTGTGAGATATGT
The DNA here is from genome assembly GCF_038502225.1 of Cherax quadricarinatus. Lineage (NCBI taxonomy): Eukaryota > Metazoa > Arthropoda > Malacostraca > Decapoda > Parastacidae > Cherax > Cherax quadricarinatus. The sequence goes on from NC_091300.1 coordinate 42,897,494, forward strand.
TGGAATTTCTCTGCTTCGATGAAGGCTGGGTTGATGTGGAAGTAGTGAATAGCCAGGCCCTCAGCGAGAGCTCTGGCTGCCATGTTGACGTCACTGAAGGTGACCTTCAGCATGGATGAAGCATTGGGTATTTTAGTAATGAAGTCCACCTTGGCCCAAGGGTTCTTTGCTTCGATAGATGACTTGATTTCTTCAGTGGCCTGTACAGTGATAAGGTTGTCTAGTCGCTTGAGGAACACAGTTCCCCTGGCCTTCAGTGCTGGGGAAGTCAAGACAAGAAATCCCTGGTCTCGTAGAGTGGTAGAAGCAGTAGTGGTAAGTAGTTTCTCAGCCTCTGTGTCGTCTATACAGACGACAACAAAGACCTCCTTGAGCGATAAAATCGCATTACATTCGACTTGCAGCCTGCCACTAACGACAGCTGCAAGTGCTAGTTTGGACGACTCATTGGTTGTGCCACTCGCTGGTTTGATCTTTACTCTGTTAGAGTAATGCATCGTGAGTAAGCAGTGCTCTGGTGTGTCTTGTACCAATGTGTGTGTGTGTACTGGAGTTGAAGTGACAGGATGGGGTCTTATATACCGCCAGGAGGTGAGATGTAGGCCACTAGTAGAGGTAGTGAGAATGGCTGGATTTGAGAGGGACGTGACCTTCCAACTACTACATTCCTACCTCTACTAGTGGCCTACATCTCACCTCCTGGCGGTATATAAGGCTCCACCCTGCCACTTCAACTCCATCCATCCACACACACAGTCAGACGTACGTGGACAGACACATGGCTTCTGCCGAAAGGAAGAGGTCACGATGTTCCAGGGACACGACGGAGGACTCGGATTTAGAAACGTGGGGCGCAATCCTAGCGAAGAAGTTGCGAGACTACTCTGTGTCATCAGAGGAAGAGTCTCCAGATCTGACAAGCCTAACCATGCAGCCAGCGAATACGGAAGGATGAATCAATGTGAACAACAGTAAGACACGCCGTCCCTCCAAGGAGCAGGTAAACCAGCTCAAATCACCTTCCTGATTCAAGGTAAAGGCTTATGGGGGAACACAAAACCCACTATGGCGTGGTTACACACCTGGAAACACGGCACAAACTGAGGTTCAAGATATGGTTCAACCTGAGGGGAAAACCAATACTGACTCCTATCAGATACAGGGCTACTAACGGGAAGATACAGGGCTACTAACGGGAAGATACAGGGCTACTAACGGGAAGATACAGGGCTTCTAACGGGAAGATACAGGGCTACTAACGGGAAGATACAGGGTTACTAACGGGAAGATACAGGGCTACTAACGGGAAGATACAGGGCTACTAACAGGAAGATACAGGGCTACTAACGGGAAGATACAGGGCTACTAACGGGAAGATACAGGGCTACTAACGGGAAGATACAGGGCTACTAACAGGAAGATACAGGGCTACTAACAGGAAGATACAGGGCTACTAACGGGAAGATACAGGGCTACTAACGGGAAGATACAGGGCTACTAACAGGAAGATACAGGGATACTAACAGGAAGATACTGCGTTAGACTGGTAACACGCTACAGAGAGTTATAAAAAACTGCTAAGGCAAAGCTTGAAGCTTGTCTTGACAGGCAGGCAGCTTGAAGCCTGTGTAGGCAGGCAGGAAGCTTAAAGCTTGTCTAGACAGGCAGGCAGCTTGAAGCCTGTGTAGGCAGGCAGGAAGCTTAAAGCTTGTCTAGACAGGCAGGCAGCTTGAAGCTTGTCTAGGCAGGCCGGCAGCTTGAAACTTGTCTAAGCAAGCAGGCAGCTTGAAGCTTGTGTAGGCAGGCATTCAGCTTGAAGCTCGTCTAGGCAGGATGCAGTTTGAAACTTGTCTAGACAGGCAGGCAGCTTGAAGTGTGTCTAGACAGGCAGGCAGCTTGAAGCTTGTCTAGAGGCAGGCAGGCAGCTTGAAGCTTGTCTAGACAGGCAGGCAGCTTGAAGCTTGTGTAGGCAGGCAGGCAGCTTGAAGCTTGTCTAGGCAGGCAGGCAGCTTGAAGCTTGTCTAGACAGGCAGGCAGCTTGAAGCTTGTCTAGGCAGGCAGGAAGCTTGAAGCTTGTGTAGGCAGGCAGGAAGCTTGAAGCTTGTGTAGGCAGGCAGGAAGCTTGAAGCTTGTCTAGGCAGGCAGGCAGCTTGAAGCTTGTCTAGGCAGGCAGGCAGCTTGAAGCTTGTCTAGACAGGCAGGCAGCTTGAAGCTTGTCTAAGCATGGAGGCAGCTTGAAGCTTGTCTAGACATTCAGGCAGCTTGAAGCTTGTCTAGACAGGCAGCAAGCTTGAAGCTTATCTAGACAGGCAGGCAGTTTCAAGCTTGTCTAGACATTCAGGCAGCTTGAAGATTGTCTAGACAGGCAGGCAGCTTGAAGCTTGTCTAGACATTCAGGCAGCTTGAAGCTTATCTAGACAGGCAGGCAGCTTGAAGCTTGTCTAGACAGGCAGGCAGCTTGAAGCTTGTCTAGGCAGGAAGGCTTGAAGCTTGTGTAGGCAGGCAGGAAGCTTGAAGATTGTCTAGGCAGGAAGCTTGAAGCTTGTCTAGGCAGGAAGCTTGAAGCTTGTCTAGGCAGGAAGCTTGAAGCTTGTCTAGGCAGGAAGCTTGAAGCTTGTCTAGGCAGGAAGCTTGAAGCTTGTCTAGGTAGGCAGGAAGCTTGAAGGATAGTAAGGAAAACCACGAAGCTTCTGTAAGTAGAATGACGTCGAGGAAAAATACAACACTGGAGTGAAGGTGAACAGGAGGTAAATACAACACTGGAGTGAAGGTGAACAGGAGGTAAATACAACACTGAAGTGAAGGTGAACAGGAGGTAAATACAACACTGAAGTGAAGGTGAACAACAGGTAAATACAACACTGAAGTGAAGGTGAACAGGAGGTAAATACAACACTGAAGTGAAGGTGAACAACAGGTAAATACAACACTGAAGTGAAGGTGAACAACAGGTAAATACAACACTGAAGTGAAGGTGAACAGGAGGTAAATACAACACTGAAGTGAAGGTGAACAGGAGGTAAATACAACACTGAAGT